>NC_134353.1:85011301-85130340 GCF_048569485.1 Anomaloglossus baeobatrachus | reverse complement strand
CTCCTTCTTTAACACTTCTGACTCCCCCTTACCAACCCCCCAACTGGGTGGTCCTATTCCCTTCAGGCCCCTCAATGGTGTGTCTGGTGGGTGTGGTGCAAAGTGTTCCTAGGATTTTGACTGGCTCTGCTCTTAGCAACACCGAAGGACAGGGATCCGTAACCAAGGAGGACTTGGATACTGTGCTGAGGGGCAGATTGCACAATACCCTGTGATGACCTGATAGGCCAGGGTATCACACTGACAACAGGGTAAACCAAGTCTCTGAACAACGCTGCCTCTCGAGGGGAGCTCGTCTGGGTCCCGTTCCCCACAGTACTGCTGGTGATACGTAACCTGCCTCCTGACACTAAGTTTTAGATTGTCCATTGTGGCCCAGTAGCTTGGGGCTAGCCGGGCCCCGCTCCCCACTGTGGCTAACTGGAGGAGCCTGCTCTCAGGAGCTCACGCTTGGGATTTAAGTGGGCTGCTTGCTAGGAAAGCCCTATCCCCCTCATTGCGCTAGTGCCCCCGATCTCTGAGCTGGTGGGAACAGTCCATAAAGGCCCCGTTCTCCGCAGGTTAATTGCCGGGTTGCCTAAAGATTTTCCCCGACCTAGGGTCTGTGTACCCCGTCGTGCCTTCAGTCCCAGACCGATGATAGGACCAAGCTGCTGACCGTCCTCCTTGATGGATCCCAGGCACCTAGCCTCAATTCCCTGCGACTGGGGGTCTGACTCCTCTAGGTCCAGACCACCGTCTGCGACCTAGTTTACTTCTTCCCCTGGGAGCTCCAACTCCCAGCTTCCTCAGAGCTCCTCACAGCTCAAGGGCTACCACTCAACTGACTTGACACCTCCCACCTCCCTGTCTGACCCCTAGGTGGGCGGCCCTATTCCTGCTTAAGCAGCCCACTGGTGTGCCTGACAGGTGTGGTGCAAGGTGTATCTAGGATTTGTGAATGCTAATGAAGGCAGTACTGTAGGATAGAACCATGGAGGGTTGAATACTGCATGGGTAGGGCAGTTTGTGCAGCACCCTGTGATGATATGAATAGTCCAGGGGCGTCACAGGTGCACCTTGGCCCTGACTCCCCTTCCAGATCCCAAAAATAACTTTATAAAACATGACCGTTAGGTATGCTAATTACCTGTGTGGCTCAGATGGGTGTGCTCCTTTTCTGCTGCCGTCCCCCCTCCTGCCGCTGTTTGCCGTCCTCCTTTCTTGATTGACATGATGACTCCTCCGTCATCATCCTCGTTGTGTGGCGCCCCTGAGGCTTCCGTCGCCACAGGTCATTGCACCCCATCCAGCGGTGTGATGCCCATTCTGGGTGAGGAAAGGAGTGAACACCGGTCCCCTGGTAAATCCACATTACACCCATTGCTAGGAACACACTGGGACCAGGGATAGTGGCAGAAAACCCTCCCATGCTGCATGCTGGGAGGGGTCGTAAGACCCATCCCTGCTCCTATAGGGTAGAACAGAGCAACTGGGGAGGTGGGAGGAGCCACAAGAGTGCAGACACAGAGAGGAAGGTCTAGTGGAGAGAGTCGAGAGAGGGAGGGGAAGGAGAAGGAGGCCTGCTGGAGGCAGGCAAGGAGGAGAAGAGAAAGAAAAGAAAGCTCCAAGTCAGTCAGGAGCTGAAACGAAGAAAGAGACGCTTCCTGGTGAAGATCCTGGGACTCAGAGGGTCCAGGTGACACCAAGCAGAGAACAGAAGGGGTCCCAGGGCCACGGATAGCTGTAGAGCTGCGGTGGCCTGTTCCACAGGAACATCGGTGGAGGGATCAAGCTGCAACAGGGGACGGTCCCTAGAAACCGGAGGAGTGCAAAATCATCTCCAAACATTAAAAACCGAGGCCCAGGGAACGTTGTAGACTCCCCGGGCCACAGCCCACAGCAGCTCTCTGGAAAAGGGGTAATCAGCCGACAGGTGACCCCCCCAGCCTGGAGGCTGTAGTGGAGGCCAAGCCAGGTTTACCCTATATAAGGCAAGGCTTAGGAAGACAGCAGAAGAAAGAGACACTTAAGAGAAGGGCACCGGGTTTTGCTCCAAGAATCACCCAGAAACGGCGGAGGTCCCTGACCGTGGTCCCAGCAATCCAAGGGCCCTTGGGCCCAGACAAGAATTGTGAGTAAAGAACTTGAACTGCACCCTTGGAGTGGTCTCTGTTATTTCTGCTGCTCAGACTTCCACTACACCATAGACTCTCGCGAGCACCAACAGTGCCCCGGGCATTGCTCCACCTGTGGGGAGCAGTACCATCATTGCTGCCACATCATCACCCCGGAGGCCTTACACAGCAGCGGCGGCTTCATAGCCGCATACCACAGGTGGCGTCACGAACACAAACTTTAAATCAAGCCACATATTCAACTGACACCCACCAGGGCCACGGAGCCGGGCCCAGCCACCACTGACTACCACCGGACTAGTCCGGCCCGGCACCGGGTGTCCCACAGCCCTGGGGTGGGCGAGTCAGTTGCATTTTCAAATCTCGTGCCTGTGCAGTCATGTAGACTCACGCAGGCGCAGTTCGCTTTGCCATATCGCGGACAGAGCAGAAAACATAGCTGCCCTCGTGCACGCGGTGAGCAAAATGCGCAGGCGCGAGATTATAGTTGGGTACAAGGATGAGGCTGGTCAGGTCATGCACAGCGTTGACCATAATCTTGTGCCTGCGCATTTAGCTCACCGGCACGCACGACGGCAGCTATGTTTTATGCTCTGCCTGCGATATGGCAGAGTGAACTACGCCTGTGCGAGCGGACATGACTGCACAAGCGTGATATTTGAAAGAGCAAGGAGAAGGATGACGGAGGCGTCATCACGTCAATCAAGAAAGGAGGACGGAGAACAGTGGCAGGAGGGGGGACAGGAGCCGAAAAAGAGGACGCTCACCTGACTAGATCAGGTAATTAGCATATGCGGCAGTCAGATTTTATAAAGTTCTTTTTGGGGTCTGAAAGGGGGGTCAGGAAACAAGGTGCACCTTCATAGAATGCAGCCCAGGAGCTGCAGAAGGTGACACTTTTAGTTTAATAGTGAAAAAACTGGTGACAGGTTCCCTTTAATTTCACATACAACGCTCCAACAGCAAAAGCAGAGATTTCACACACCGTGCAGTGAAAACAAGTGTCGATTTCACAAAATACACCTCGAAAGCAGAGATTTTACATACTGAGCAGCCACAGAAAAAGCAGAGATTTCACATAACGCGCTTCAAAGCAAAAGCAAAGATTTCACATACCGCACTCCAAGAGCAGCAATGGAAAATGGAAAATAATAGCAGGTTCAGAGAAGCTCAATAATTATTTTTTTTTAATCTATGAAAGAGTTTCAAAATATAAAGATAACAATAATAAAGAGTATTATACAGAACATACTGTCAATTAAACCATATTCATTTTTATGACAACATAGCTGAGTGTAAAGCTTATAGGTCTGATATTACAACCCACAACATACCATTTTATTTCAAGTTCAGTTCGAATCAAAAACTCTCCACTCGAAAAAAAGAACAATTGAAAGAGTATGTTCTGTATTTTAAGACATTAGACAAACAATGGAGTTAGCAAAGAAGTAATAAGGAAAGCAAAGAGATAAA
Organism: Anomaloglossus baeobatrachus; assembly: GCF_048569485.1. NCBI lineage: Eukaryota > Metazoa > Chordata > Amphibia > Anura > Aromobatidae > Anomaloglossus > Anomaloglossus baeobatrachus. The sequence continues at coordinate 85,126,750 of NC_134353.1, read as the reverse complement.
AAGGAAAGCGATAGAGGAAAAAGAGGGGGATGGGGATGGGGAGGGGGAGGGGGACAAAGAGTGGAAGTACGTTATCTCTCAAGTATCAGTAAATGGAATTTGGGAGAATCCACAAATTGGATCCGGGGTCGCCACACTTGTAGAAACTTATCGGCAATACTGTTAAATTTAGCGATTAGGTTTTCCATTTTACAAAGACAAGTAATCTTCTAAAACAATAAGGTAAAGATGGAGATCAAGGTGATTTTCAGTAAAGCGTGATGAATGTTCGTTAACCAAAATCTCAATGGTAGTGAGCAGCAGTAAAATGCTCAAGTGCTCGGTACTCGAATCGAGCAGGTCAAACGCTTGAACGGGTTCTACTTGAGCTCCGAGTATAATGGAAGTCGATTAGAAACTCAAGCACATTTCTGAAAGACCCAAATAGGAGTTCTGGGGGGAAACTCAACAAATAAATAATTTAAAAAATGATGTGAAGGTCCCCTTTATTTTTGATAACCAGCCAATGTAAAGCAGACAGCTGGGGGCTGATATTATCAGGCTGGGAAGGCCTATGGTTATTTTGCCCTTCCCCACCTAAAAATACCAGCCTGCAGCCACCCCAGAATTGGCACATAAAAAGCGCTAACATATTCCACAGCGCTTTACATACATCAGGAACACTGTCACCATTGGGGCTCACAATCTAAATTCCCTATCTGTATGTTTTTGTAGTGCAGGAAGAAACTGGAGACCCGGAGGAAACCCACACAAACACAGGGAGAACATACAAATGACTCGCCCACCCCAGGGCTATGGGACACCCGGTGCCGGGCCGGACTAGTCCGGTGGTAGTCAGTGGTGGCGGGGCCCGGCTCCGTGGCCCTAGTGGGTGTCAGTAGAATATGTGGCTGATGACTTTAAGTTTGTGTTCGTGACGCCACCTGTGGTATGCGGCTCTTAAGCCGCCGCTGCTGTGTAAGGCCTCCGGGGTGATGAAGTGGCAGCGATGGTGGTACTGCTCCCCACAGGTGGAGCGGTGCCCCGGGACACAGTTGGTGCTTGTGGAAGTCTATGGTGTTGTGTGACTAGCACGGTGCAGGGCCGACAAGCAATGAAAGAAACAGGCACAAACAGTAGTCTCTTTACCTTCTCCTCTTTTACTCGGCAGAAGTTTAGTCCAGGGAGACCGTCACAGATGGTACAGATGATCCGGCCGGCCTGGAAGTGCCTGGGGTGATCTTTGGCCAGTTGAGTATGAGGCCTACTCCTTAATCTTTCTTTGCTGTTTAGGACACTGCACTTTGGGTTAGCAATTGCCCTCTTGCTGCTGGGACCGGTGGTTCGCCCCTTTTTCTGTGGGGTAGACTGCGCAGGCCCTCTCTGGGGCTTCTCTGCTGGAGTCCACACCGGGCCCTTGGATTGCAGCTGTTCCTTCAGGTTGCTTCTGGGCCAGGGGCTTGCAGCTCTCCTGCCCTCCGGATTCGGCTACCAGGGACGGATTTTATACCCTGGCAACCACAGACTCCGATGTCCGAGTCTCTCCGCTGCCTCTCAGCTACTCCTGCTTCACTGGGCCAAGCTACTCCAGCTCCAGGCCCCAGTTCTACAGGACAGCTCACTCTGCGTCTGCTTCCTTCCACTTCTCCCTACAGACTAACCACTACTTCCTCCCTTCAGCCAGACTTAAGGAATGCTCCCTGAAGTTCCAGGTTCAGAGCTCCCTCTGCTGGCCGGAGGGAGAACTGTGTTGGGTGTTAACTTACTGGCCAATAGATCTCCCAATTACCTCCAGGCTCAGCATTAACCCTTTGGGAGGGCAATGCTGTTGTGGCGACCAGGTCCTGGGGCGCCACACTCCCCCTTAGTTAAATTCAGTACTCCCGGACTGTAGAAACAAACATGACATGTTAGCACATTTCATCCCATTATGGGAGGCGCAAATACTTTAACGTTACAAACTTAAACATTACTATAAGAGTCCAGTGTGGCTCCCTGCCGGGTGTCCATTACACTGCTCCATGGGGGACCCGCCGCGATAAAACCCCCAACGTAGGCTCTGGGCGTGCGTCAGAGCATTGATGACCCCACTCTATGCACGCCGGACGGGTTTTTCTTCAGGGGTGTTGAGCACACTGGTGCTAACTATGAACAATTTAGGTGTTGGCCACCCATAGTCCAGTGGCCCAATTGTCCATTTTCGCAATCAAAGAAAAAGAAAAACATTTTGTACACAACCTTACAGACATTTTGCATAACTATGTACATTCTAATAAATACTCCTTCTTTTTCCCTTATACAGTTGACTCTCTATACCTTGGAGGGGGTTGTCCCCGAGTGCTGCGTTGGGACCTGCGTAGCCCTGGTGTTTGCCCCTGACTACGTGGTGCGTCTTCTACCTCAGCACTACAGGTGGGCCTAACCCCGATAGGTAAGCGTGATGGTTGCCTATGTGGTCTAAGAGTCGCCAAGGGTATGACAGGTTCACCACTGACAGGGGGTTGATCCTCCTGTTCCACTGCTGGCGTGTCATCTCGTGTTGGAGCGGACGGTTCTTTAGGTGGATCCGGAACCTTTTCTGTTTCTGGCTCGACCAACTGCGGAAACGTCAAAACTGGTACCACTATGGCATTGTTTATTCGGGTCCAAGTTTTGGGGAATTTTCCAAGGATGGTTTGAATCATCTCCCCTTCTTTCTCTTGACTTTGGGGACTTCCTTGTACTTCTTCCATTTCTCTTTTGATTCTGCACCGTTCAGGGCACGCTTTCAGGCGGTCTCGAGAAATTGCTTGATAGGTCTTGCCTTCATCCTTGCTTATGAGGCATACCTTACTATTGTCAAAGTTGGAGGGGATAATGGTGTAGGGCTCGTTTTCCCACTGATCATCCAATTTATGCGTCCTCCGCTTCTTCTTGAGGACTTGTTCTCCAGGTGCTAAGGGAGTTGCTGGGGCTGTTTGATTGTAATGCTGCTCTTGTCTCGTTCTTGCTTGAGACAGGCTCCTCTCTACGCACTCCTGGACCTTACGGTACCGCTGCTGCCGTTCTGTATCCCAATCCTCTATTTCTTGAACCGCCTCAGGCGACACAGTCCCCATCTCAAAGTCTACAGGCAACTTGCCAGGTCTGGCTCGCATCAGGTAAGCGGGGCTGCAGTTGGTCGAATTTACTGGGATATGGTTGTACAGGTCTACCAGATCTGGCAACTTCTCTGGCCATTGGTTCCTTTCTTCCAGCGGTAGGGTCTTCAGCATATCAATAACCACATGGTTCATTTTCTCGCACAGTCCATTGGTTTGGGGGTGGTACGGTGTGGTTCGGATTTTCTTACAGCCGTACATGTTACAGAACTCTTGGAACACTTCGGCCTCGAATGCAGGACCTTGATCAGTCAGTACCCTTTCCGGATAACCGTGAGGTCGACAAAAGGATGCCTGGAACGCTCTAGCTGCTGTTCTGGCTGTCTGGTCCTTCACAGGCACTACTACCAGGAAACGAGAGTAATGGTCCACAATGGTGATGGCGTACACATAGCCTGACCGGCTTGGTGTTAACTTCACGTGGTCCAGGGCCACCAACTCCAGGGGCTGCTTCGTGACAATTGGCTGTAGGGGAGACCTTTGGCTGGCATCATCCTTCCGCCTCAGGTTACACGGGCCACAGTCTCGGCACCACTTCTCGATCATCTTTCTCATGTGCACCCAATAGAACCGATCACGGAGTAGGGCCTCCAACTTCTTCCACCCGAAGTGTCCTGCGTTATCATGATACGCTGCTAGGACCATTGGAGCATCCCTCTGCGGAACCACTATCTGCCAGACAAGTTCATTTGTTCGCCAGTTGACATATCTCTTGCAGAGCTTGCCTTGGTAGGTGAACAGTCGTCCCCTCTCCTTCCACAGCTGCTGGGCTTCCTCTGGAGCGTCTGGGCCAAGATGGGTCTCAGCTTGCGCTAGCTTCTCTTTGACCAATCGCACGCCCGGGTCACCGTTCTGTGTCTCTTCCCAATTATGGTGGAGTAATGGGTTGACCGAGACCTCGTGCTGGCTTGAGCGCTTCACTCCCACAGCATGCTCACACTGGGAAACACCTTGGTGATGGAAAGCCGGTAACTCTATCTCTTCGAGTTCATCCAGGTCTTCTCCAGACTCGGGTAAGTGAGGCATTCTGGACAGCGCATCAGCATTGTTATTCTTCTTGCCAGCCCGATACTTGATGGTAAAGTCAAAGTTAGACAGCCGGGCCATCCATCGCTGTTCAATCGCACCTAACTTGGCTGTTGCCAGGTGTGTCAACGGATTGTTGTCCGTGAAGATGGTGAACTTGGCCGATGCCAGATAGTGCTTGAAGCGTTCAGTCACTGCCCAAACAATAGCGAGGAACTCCAGCTTGAAGGAACTGTAGTTTTCTGGATTCCTTTCTGTGGGCCGAAGCTTCCTACTGGCGTACGCTATCACCCTCTCTCTGCCTCCCTGTACCTGGGACAGAACTGCTCCCAGTCCCACGTTGCTGGCGTCTGTATACAGTACAAACGGTTGGCTGTAGTCAGGGTAGGCCAGAATTTCTTCTCCCGTGAGAGCCCCTTTCAGCCGGACAAAGGATGTTTCTAGTTGGCTGCTCCATTCAAATGGAGGGCTCTGCTTCTTAGCCTGCTTTGGCTGGCCCACCAGGAGATCTTGAAGGGGCGCTGCTATCTTGGTGAAACCATCAATGAACCTTCGGTAGTAGCCCACCAGTCCAAGGAACTGCCGCACCTCCTTCACTGTGGTGGGTCTTGGCCAGTCCTTGATTACAGTGACTTTCTCCGGATCAGGTGCCACACCTTCTGCGCTGACCACATGACCCAGGTACTGTACCTTTGGCTTCAAGAGGTGACATTTGGACGGCTTGATCTTCAGGCCATATTTCGACAAGGACTCAAACACTTCTGCTAAGTGCTTCAGGTGGTCCTCATAAGTCTTGGAGTAGACTATGACGTCATCCAGGTACAACAGCACGGTTTCAAAGTTGTGGTGGCCCAAGCAGCACTCCATCAACCTTTGGAATGTCCCTGGGGCGTTGCAGAGCCCGAATGGCATACAATTGAACTCACAGAGGCCCATTGGTGTCGTGAATGCAGTCTTCTCCTTGTCCGCCTCTGCCACGGGAACCTACCAATACCCACTGGTGAGATCTAAGGTGGAGAAATAGTTAGCTGACTTTAAGGCTGTTAGTGACTCTTCTATTCTGGGCAGTGGATAAGCATCTTTATGTGTAATGCGGTTAATTTGTCTGTAATCTACACACATTCTCATTGTACCATCTTTTTTCTTTACGAGCACTAGTGGAGCTGCCCAGGGGCTACAACTATCTCTGATAACCCCAGCCTCCTTCATTTCTCGTAACATTTCCTTGGCACACTGATACTGTGCGGGGGGTACAGGGCGGTATCTCTCTTTAATGGGATGATGATCACCCGTGGGGATTTGATGTTTAACCCCTTTCACCTGCCCAAAATCTAGGGGGTGTTTGCTGAAGACCCGCTCGTACTCCTGTACCACCCGGTAAACCCCATGCTTTTGGTGCGAGGGGGTGGAGTCGGTGCCTACATGTAATTTTTGGCACCAGTCTTCCAGCTGCCCCTTGGAGCCATTGTCTTCCGCCTGGTCGGACGGGATCAAGGGTTCCACTGCTTTAATGGTATTGTTGCTGACAGTGTACAGTTTTGCTACAGTGGCGTACCGGGGCAATTTGGCCTCCTCCTCCCCACAATTCAAGACACGGACGGGCACTCTCCCCTTGCGGACGTCCGCTACCCCTCTGGCTATCAGGACTCCAGGCCTACTGTCTGAATACACCGGTTCTACCAAGGCATGGTAATCCTGACCCTTGAGGCCTATTGCTGCCCGACACCATATCAACATTTCACTTCTTGGGGGTATTGCAATGGGGAGGGGGTCACTTACCCTCACACTGCCAATTTCTCCTCCGGCCAGCTCTACCTGCTGCCTCCTCATCAGGGCTCTGATCTCCCTCTGTAGGGCACGCTGCTGCCCGGAGCTGGCAGTTTCAGACGCCTGTTGCAACAAAATTATCACTTCGGCAATACAATTTTCTATCACATTTGTACCAATGGTTAGCAGTGGGTCAGATTCTTTGCGATCATTATCTACAATTATCATCCCCTGACATGGCAATTCCACCCGCCCCACTTTAATGGTTACTTCTTTGTACCCAATTTGCGGTAAGGGCTGACCATTACTGGCCACAATTGTTAAATCATCATCTGGGCCATGGTCAATGTCTGAATCAGCCCAATATCTTTTGTACAGTTTGTGGGGGATGGTTGTTACCTGGGACCCCGTATCCAGGAGGGCATTCAAAGGGATCCCATCCAGCACAATGGGAAGGACCGGTCGTCCTCCCACATACTTGCTGCGGCTGGGGTTTGAGCCGGGCTTCCTTACACCTGGGGGTTGGCTCCTGGCCCCAGGCTCAGCCCATTTAAAGGACAGCGTCGTGCAATGTGGCCCGCCTGGCTGCAGCGGCGGCAGATCGGTTGCCCTGTTGAATCATACCGGTCTGTGTCTCTGCCTCGGGTCGGCGGAATCCTCCTCTGTCGCATCCATGGGACGTCATCTGGGCTGGAGGCCAACTCGATTTTTGCAGGCGATGGGGTCATTTGTAGAGATTGCACGGTCTTGGCAAGGGCAGCCACAGTCTTGGTCAGCTCCTGGACCTGCTGTCTGAGCTCTGCAGTGGGATCCTTATCCAGGGACTGCGCCTCAGCCCCTGCAGTGGCTCGTGTTGCAGGCACCACCCCGGGGTACGTGATAGCAAGAGGCCGGAGGGGTACTGGGTCACTCGGTGTAGATTCTCTCAGTACCCGGATGGCCTGGTCCTTAAACTTTGCAAAGTCCAGAGCAGGGTTCTGCAGGACCAGGATACGCAGCTGGGTCCTGTGGGCATCTGACAGGAGCCCCTCTATGAACTGCTCAGTTAGGAGTTTGTCTTCTTCACGTACACTCTCTGGGTCCACCTGTTTAACTGCTTTCAGGGCCTCTTGCAGGTTTAAGGCATAGTCCCTTATGCTGTCTGTGGCCCGCTGCTTGCACCCAAAGAATCTCATCTTTATCTCTGCTGCGGTGCGGGTGTCAAAAGTACTCTTTAGCTTGGCCAGTATCTGGGTTACTGTCCCTTTATCTGTATCAGGCCAGGACTTCACTTCACGCTGGGCTGCGCCGGCTAGCTGTCCCATTACTATGCCCACCTTCTGGCTCTCAGTCAGCGGATACACCCGGAATAAGCTGTGCAGGCTTTCTCTGAAGTCACTCAAGGTATGGGACTCCCCGGAGTACTGCGGCAGCCATTCTGCTCCCGGTATGTACGGCATGGTGATCGGCATTACCGGCGCTACAGTGGGGGCTGGGGCGACGGCGACTGGGACTGCTTCGGCCGGTGCTGCGGCGCCTTGGGCGACGGCAGCCACCTGCTCTCCCTCTGAGTCGGACATCTTCCTCCCCCTTAGTGAACCTTACCAGGCTCCGTTCACTTTTCAAATTTTCTTCTGGGTCGCGCGGGGTTAACAGCGCTCTGCTCTGATGGCGCGCTCCCTTCGCGCTCTTTGTCAGGCACGCCCCCCTTCTTCCTGCGCTCGGCGCGGCTAATGGCGGCGGCAATTTACAACCAGTACACAGTCTTTTAAGCACAATTCCTGCAGGCGCACAGTACCCGGTGGGACCGGGCACGAAATCCTGTTCGTGACGCCAAAAGTTGACTCGCCCACCCCAGGGCTATGGGACACCCGGTGTCGGGCCGGACTAGTCCGGTGGTAGTCAGTGGTGGCGGGGCCCGGCTCCGTGGCCCTAGTGGGTGTCAGTAGAATATGTGGCTGATGACTTTAAGTTTGTGTTCGTGACGCCACCTGTGGTATGCGGCTCTTAAGCCGCCGCTGCTGTGTAAGGCCTCCGGGGTGATGAAGTGGCAGCGATGGTGGTACTGCTCCCCACAGGTGGAGCGGTGCCCCGGGACACAGTTGGTGCTTGTGGAAGTCTATGGTGTTGTGTGACTAGCACGGTGCAGGGCCGACAAGCAATGAAAGAAACATTCACAAACAGTAGTCTCTTTACCTTCTCCTCTTTTACTCGGCAGAAGTTTAGTCCAGGGAGACCGTCACAGATGGTACAGATGATCCGGCCGGTCTGGAAGTGCCTGGGGTGATCTTTGGCCAGTTGAGTATGAGGCCTACTCTTTAATCTTTCTTTGCTGTTTAGGACACTGCACTTTGGGTTAGCAATTGCCCTCTTGCTGCTGGGACCGGTGGTTCGCCCCTTTTTCTGTGGGGTAGACTGCGCAGGCCCTCTCTGGGGCTTCTCTGCTGGAGTCCACACCGGGCCCTTGGATTGCAGCTGTTCCTTCAGGTTGCTTCTGGGCCAGGGGCTTGCAGCTCTCCTGCCCTCCGGATTCGGCTACCAGGGACGGATTTTATACCCTGGCAACCACAGACTCCGATGTCCGAGTCTCTCCGCTGCCTCTCAGCTACTCCTGCTTCACTGGGCCAAGCTACTCCAGCTCCAGGCCCCAGTTCTACAGGACAGCTCACTCTGCGTCTGCTTCCTTCCACTTCTCCCTACAGACTAACCACTACTTCCTCCCTTCAGCCAGACTTAAGGAATGCTCCCTGAAGTTCCAGGTTCAGAGCTCCCTCTGCTGGCCGGAGGGAGAACTGTGTTGGGTGTTAACTTACTGGCCAATAGATCTCCCAATTACCTCCAGGCTCAGCATTAACCCTTTGGGAGGGCAATGCTGTTGTGGCGACCAGGTCCTGGGGCGCCACACAAACTCCTTGCAGATGTTGTCCTTGGTGGGATTCGAGCCCAGGACCCCAGCGCTGCAAGACTGCAGTGCTAACCACTGAGCCATTAGAATTGGCTCTTTCTGATTGCCTTGGTGTGGTGGCAATAGAGGTAAGTTGTGTAATGTTAGCTGGCATCAAGCCCAGGGGTAAGTAATGGAGAGGCGTCTATCAGACACCCCGATTACTAACCAATGAATAACTTAAAAAAAACACTCACAGAAAAAATCCATTTATTTGAATAAAGACTCCTCCACACTATCCCTTGCTCACCAATTTATGATCAAAATGCTAGGCAAAGTTCTGGGGCTCTGCAAATGGAGTGCACAAGTTACACGTCCACGGGGCCTCAGATCTACTCGTCACTGGGCCAGTGGTATTTGGGGTTGCTGTGAATGGCCTGACCCGGGTCCGTGGCCCAGTCGGTGTCAATACAAGGTGCAAGGTAACCGGTATAGGGGATGATGGGGGTTTGCTTTGCAGCGCCACCTGTGGTATGCGGCCAATGATCAGCTGCTGCTAGGAGATAGTGCTTTCCTCTTGGTCGGATGGTAACGCAGCTCAGATGATCCAGCTCGCCACAGGCAGAGCTAGGCCCCCAGGGAGGACGATGGTGGGGGGTAGCGGCCATTGTCGTCGGAACGCGGGGCGCCGGCAATGATGGGACGACACCAGGACTGCAGACAAAGTTAATTTACTCACTGTCAGGTCATCACCCTTGGAGTGCCAGTTTCTGCCGTGATGGGCCCCAGCCGATCCCGGATGATTCAGGGGCCACCACCAGTGTTGTGAAGCTGTGAGACCTTCCTTTCTTGCACTCTGTAGTGTGAATCCGCATGGCGTGAAGCTACTTAGGGACCCCAGTATCCTTGGGTTTAGATCCCATCCCATCCGCAGGCAGCGCGAATCAATTGTGGGGCCGACTGTGGTCTTGACTCCTGACTCTATATGCTGCTGTGCCCCAGGACCTTTGTGGTGGGCAATGGGAGGTGAAACAGTAAACATCCGGATCCGCGCGGTTTCAGGGCTATCCCTGGCCCGTACCCGCACGCGGGATTCCGGCTGCACAATCCGGAATCGGCAATTAATAAAAATGAAAAAAAAAACAATAAATAAATGAGCAATTCATACTTACCAGACTCGGTGTCATGGCGGCACTCTGCTTCCGGGTCCCGCTTTCACTTCCTGTGCTGTGCACGCAATCACACAGCTTTCCGTGTTTTCCCCGCCCACCGGCTGTCCTCTCAGCTGTGATTGGTTCCTGGCTGACGCGCCCCCAGCCTGTGACAGTCTCTGCCGCGGTCATCGCTTATCGCGGCTCAGTAATGGGCTTCACTCAGAGCGGGCAGCCGTGCTCTATAGCTGCTCACTCTGACATGTAGCAGAGCTGTATGTGTCACCACGGGACTTCTCCTGTGGATTACGTCGGATCTCTAACAGATGCGACCATACCGAACGGCTGCGGGCTGAGGATATACCAGCCCCCAGCCGGCGTTATCATGGCTGGATGTGAAGATTAGGGGGAACCGCACGTCGTTTTTTTTTTTTTACTTTCACCGGAATCACACGGCAAAGCCTCGCACGTGTGACTCTGGGCACAGATACTGCGCGACGGCCGGGGCTGCAGCCATGCGCTATAGCTGTGCTGCCGAGTGTTTACCCCCATGATCGACAGTGCACTGCTTTCTCCGCCCACCGGCCATCCTGGTGCCTGTGATTGGTTGCAGTTAGCTGACACGCTGACACTCAGGATGGGGGCGTGTCTAGCTGCAACCAACATGCGTCGGTGGGTGGGGAAAACCATGAATATTGAATTGTCGGCTCCAGAAGGTAACAGCGTGACCCGGAAGGAGAGTGCCGCCATGACAGCGCTTCGGTGAGTATGCCGCGCTTGCTCCTAGCCCCCTAGCCCCTCCACAAATGTTTTTACTCTCTGGATTCAGGTCCCCATTGACTTATATGGGCACCGGATTCCGGAGCAGATCGGATTCTTTTTTATATCTGTCAGTGATCCGCCGGCCCCGGATTATTGGCCGTTCGATCAACTTTACTCACTAGTGATTGGGAAAGTCAGTCCCATTGCTATGGTGACTACCTCTAGCCCAGTTCCAGTGGGAAAGCATCAAAGCTGTGTGTTGTGTAAGTGATGAACACCAGTGGTTAACCTCTTCCTTACCCGGGATGAGTACTGCACCCTAAGTCAGATGCAATACCCTGTGGCGACTGAAGATTCAGGGGCGCCGCAAAAGCTATTCAAAGAAAATCTGTGTTCCAAAAGTCAAATAGCAGTCCTTTCCTCTCAAGCCTTATGGTACAGTACAGTCAAATGTGGGGTATTTGTTCAGGAGAAATTGTTTTACACATTATAGGGCCATGTTTACCGATTCATCTTGTGAAAATTGGAAATGTGAGGCTAAAACAATATTTCTTGGTAAAAATGTAACTATTTTTTCTTCACCACCCAATAGTATAAAAAAATGTTCACACTTGTGGTGTCAATATGATCACTGCACTCTTAGATGAATTCATTGAAGGGTAAAATTTGTAAAGTTGGGTCACCTATGGATGATTCTGCTTTCCTGAAATGTCAGGGACTCTGTCAATGTGAAATGCCATCCACAAACCATAACAGCAAAATCTGCACTCCAATATGGCGCTCCTTCCCTTCTGAGCTTTGCACTCTGCCTCAAAAGTAATTTTTGACCACAAATGGCATTTTGCTGAACTCAAGAGAAATTGTGTAACAAATTGTATGGTCCATCTTTTCCTGTTAGTGGAAAAAAATGTATTTTTTTTAATTCACAGCCCAATGTTATAGATTTCTGTGAATCACTTGAGGGTTAAATTTGCTCACTAGGTGAATTTCTCGAGACGTGTAATTTCCAGAATGGTTTCATTGTGGGGGGTTTCTGCTGTTTTGGCATTTCAGGGGATCTTCAAATGGGACATGGCATCCACAATCTGTTCCAGCCAAAATAGCGCTCCTTCCCTTCTGAGCCCTGCCATGTGCCCAAATAGTAGTTTTCCACCACATATGGGGTATCCCTATACTCAGGGGAAATTTCACAACCAATTAGATCATCCTTTTCTCCTGTTATCCTTGTGAAAATGAAAAAATGTGATTAAAGAACATTTTTGTAGTAAAAATATATTTTTTTCATTTTTATGACTCAATGTTGAAAAAAATTCTGAATAACACCTGTGGGATCAAGGTGCTCACCACTCATGTAGATTCCTTAAGGGGTGTAGTTTTCAAAATGGGGTCACTTGTAGGGGGTTTCCACTATTAAGACACATCAGGAGCTCAGCAAATACGAAATAGCTACTGCTATCTATTCCAGACATATTTGCGCTTCAAAATTCAAATAGCGTTCCTTCTCTTTCAAGCCCTGCCATGTACCAAAACTTTAGTTTTCCACCACATATGGGGGAATCCATGTACTTAAGAGAAATTGCAGAACAAACTATATGGTACATTTTCTCCTGTCAGCCTTGTGAAAATAAAAAAAATTGGGGTTAAAACAACATATTTGTGGGAAAAATGTGATTTTTTTTTTATTTTCAAGGTTCAATGTTATAAAATTCTGTGAAGCAGCTGGGGGTTCAAAGTGCTCAACACACATTTAGATAAATTCCTTGAGGGGTCTAGTTTCCAAAATGGGGTCATTTATGGGGGTTTCCACTATTTATGCACATCAGGGAGTTGGCGTCTGCTAACGAAGCCAGGCATGTTTGCATTCAAAAAGTCAAATGGTGCTTCCTTTCCGAGACCCTGCCTTGTGCCCAAACAGTAGATTCCCACTATATCCGTGTACCATAACACCAGCCCCAGTAGTGAAAACTGTGCAGCGGCGGCTCCATCTATATAGCCGCAAACCGCAAGTGGCGTCATGTATAAACTTTATTCAAGAATCCCCTGTAAATATTCCCTTTTAAAAAAGCACCCAGGGTACGGGACCGGGCAACGGCCACCAAAGTGACATTTCCCAGTTATACACCGCCCGGGACCGAGTACCCAATAACCCTGGGCAACACAGAAGCCTATCACATTGGCTCCATTCCTATTTAAGATGGTAGAATCTGTTCTCTCATGCCGAATATAGATTATTGCAGTGTTGGTCTGTGTGCTGAGGTGTCCCAGTCCTACTGGTGATTGCATTTGCTTTGTGTTTGGAGTTTCTGTGGAGTTCTCCCGTTATCTTGTTGTTTCCTCTCTGCTCTTATTTTCTTCCTAAGCTCATTGCCTTATACCTGTGTGTGAGCGTGGTGTGAGATACAGTTTTTGGTTTCTCCTGTTTGTTTATTTCTTTTGGCTTAATCACTCCTGTCCCAGCCCTTCAGCGGGATAGGGAGTTAGGGGGTATAAGATCAGGGCTGGTCAGGAGCAGGGCCAGGAAGGCGGCTCAGACATCCTCATCTTTAGAGGTAACTCTGAGATCAGGGATAACTAGGGTCCCCTAGTCTGAGGGCCAGTCAAGGAGTTCCTGTCCACAACTTTCTCCATAATCACTGTGACATAAATTGACCACGAACATGAAGTAAAATATGTCACGAAAAGGATAATCTCAGAATCACCGGGATCTGTTGAAGCATTTCAGAGTTATAACCACATAAAGTAACAGTGGTCAGAATTGAAAAAAACTGACCTGGCCAGGAAAGTAAAAACAGGCTGGGTGATAAAGGGGTTAATACTACAAAGGTCATTATTAGTGATGAGCACACCCGTAGATATTCGAGTTCGGCAAACCAGCACGGACTAAAAAAAAAAATCGGGTTTGGCAGCTGAACTTGACCTTAAACTTTACCCCAGGCAATGAACTCCATACAAGTCAATGGGGAAGAGAAGTTCTGGGCTGTAAAATGGCCATAGTAAGAGCTCGGGGGCTACAAATGGAAATTAAAAGCAGAATAGTTATACATACTGTGATTCCCGGAGGATCATGCTGCAGTCAGATTCTCTTCCGGGCCTGCTAATTAGGGTTCATATATATTCACTGCTTCCCTCGTCTACTCTCTGTGCCAGTTTCTGTGATTGGTTGAAGACTGCTATACACGCCCCCCATTCTGTGTCCGCGTCTGTGATTGGTTGCAGTCAGTTTGCTGTATAGTAGTGTAAAAATATATAAATAAATAATTTTAAAAAATAATGTAGGCTCCCGACATATTTTGATAACAACAGCTACAGGCTGCATCGTCCACCTGTGAGCTTTACCGTGGCCGGATATCAAAATAGAGGGGATGCTACTGCATTTTTTAAAAATTATTTAAATAAATTATTTTTTAAAAAGGCATAGGGCCCCCCATTTTTGATAAGCAGCCACGGTAAAGCAGACAGGTGGGGGCTGGTATTATCAGGGTGGGAGGAGCCATAGATATTGGCCCCCCTCAGCCTAAAAATACCAGCCCACAGCTGTCTGCTTTACCATTGCTTGTTCTAACAAATAAATAAATAAATCTTTATTTTTATATAGCGCTAACATATTCCGCAGCGCTTCACATACAACAAATGGGGGGGACCCTACACCTATGACATCTGGTGTCCGGTATGTTACCCCAAACTTAACAGTTTGGGTTTGCTCATGCTTAGTCCCTCTAATAGACTATAGTACATGCTAATAACAATTTCATAAGTTGAGCGGAGTCCGGTGTTGCTGTACCCTGTTCTTTTGTTTAGTGGAATATGACTGGTGTCGATCTTGGGGTGCAGAACCCCGGACAATGATCTCCAACCTTGTCTTTACATCCACAGGGTGGCGCTAGAGTTCGTCCTCCTCCTTCTGAGCGGGTTACTTACAGACAAGGTCATCTTTACCGCACAATGAACGCCAAAAAACCCAACACAGAAGACAATGGCTAAACTCAGGTTTTTTTTTTCACTATTTCACCACATTTAGATTTTTTTTCCTGATTTTCAGTACACCTTTTCTTTATTAATGTGAATGGTGACATTGAAAACTACAAATGTATTTCTTTAGACTGCAGCTTCAGCTAATAGTTAACACCAGTCAGTAGAGCTGTGAATAGTCGCAGTGTGGCACATTTATGGATCAACAGCGCCCTGCAGTGCCTGTGCGCTCTCACGGTCTGCTATACCCGCTAGCTACCACTAGGTCGCACCTGAGTTATAACCACTCACACGGGTACTACGCATGCGTATAACTTTTTTTTTCACCACTAGAGGTCGCTGTTTTACAGAACACGTCCTTGCAGTGAGTCAGCTCCACCGCTAGATGTCGCTCGTCTTCCAACACGGCTCACCGTCAGTCCGCCGGAGTGAGCTCTCTTTCTCTCAGAAGGGTACTTTTCTTTTTTCCCAGAATCCTCAGGCATTTCCGGGTCAGGGGTCGGCGGTTGCGTTTGTTTTGGGTGTGAGGCTGCCGTTGGGCGCACGGGACGTTATGGCGAATCTGCCGCCCGGGGATCCCAAGCTCGTGTCGCTGATCGTCAACCACCTGAAGAGCCAGGGGCTGTTCGACCAGTTCCGTAGAGACTGCCTGGCAGATGTGGACACGAAGGTGAGGGGCTGCGGTGTGTGCGGGGGACACAGTCCTGGGGGGCAGCGGGGAATAGAGACTGCCGAGTGGGGGAGACAGTCCTGGGGGGCAGCAGGGAATGGAGACTGCCGAGCGGGGGAGACAGTCCTGGGGGGCAGCAGGGAATGGAGACTGCCGAGCGGAGGACACAGTCCTGGGGGGGCAGCGGGGAATGGAGACTGCCGAGCGGAGGACACAGTCCTGGGGGGGCAGCGGGGAATAGAGACTACCGAGTGGGGGAGACAGTCCTGGGGGGCAGCGGGGAATAGAGACTACCGAGTGGGGGAGACAGTCCTGGGGGGCAGCGGGGAATAGAGACTACCGAGTGGGGGAGACAGTCCTGGGGGGCAGCGGGGAATAGAGACTACCGAGTGGGGGAGACAGTCCTGGGGGGCAGCAGGGAATGGAGACTGCCGAGCGGGGGAGACAGTCCTGGGGGGCAGCGGGGAATGGAGACTGCCGAGCGGAGGACACAGTCCTGGGGGGGCAGCGGGGAATGAAGACTGCCGAGCGGAGGACACAGTCCTGGGGGGCAGCGGGGAATGGAGACTGCCGAGCGGAGGACACAGTCCTGGGGGGCAGCGGGGAATGGAGACTGCCGAGCGGAGGACACAGTCCTGGGGGGGCAGCGGGGAATAGAGACTACCGAGTGGGGGAGACAGTCCTGGGGGGCAGCAGGGAATGGAGACTGCCGAGCGGGGGGAGACAGTCCTAGGGGGCAGCGGGGAATGGAGACTGCCGAGCGGGGGGAGACAGTCCTAGGGGGCAGCGGGGAATGGAGACTGCCGAGCGGAGGACACAGTCCAGGGGGGCAGAAAGGAATGGAGACTGCTGAGCAGAGGACACAGTCCAGGGGGGCAGCAAGGAATGGAGACTGCCGAGTGGAGGACACAGTCCAGGGGGGCAGCAAGGAATGGAGACTGCCGAGTGGAGGACACAGTCCAGGGGGGCAGCAAGGAATGGAGACTGCCGAGCGGAGGACACAGTCCAGGGGGGCAGCAAGGAATGGAGACTGCCGAGTGGAGGACACAGTCCAGGGGGGCAGCAAGGAATGGAGACTGCCGAGCGGAGGACACAGTCCAGGGGGGCAGCAAGGAATGGAGACTGCCGAGCGGAGGACACAGTCCTGGGGGGCAGCAAGGAATGGAGACTGCCGAGTGGGACACAGTCCTGGGGGGCAGCGGGGAATAGAGACTACCGAGCGGAGGACACAGTCCTGGGGGGCAGCGGGGAATGGATACTGCCGAGCGGAGGACATAGTCCTGGGGGGCAGCTGGGAATGGAGACTACCGAGCGGGGGACACAGTCTTGGGGGGCAGCGGGGAATGGAGACTGCCGAGCGGAGGACATAGTCCTGGGGGGCAGCGGGGAATGGAGACTGCCGAGCGGAGGACATAGTCCTGGGGGGCAGCGGGGAATGGAGACTGCCGAGCGGGGGAGACAGGCCTGGGGGGCAGCGGGGAATGGAGACTGCCGAGCGGAGGACACTGTCTAGTTTATATTAACCCCTTAATGACATGATGATCTATGAGTGCTGCTCTGTCCACTGCTGTTGACCTGTTAAATGGCACTGTCAGTCTTTCACAGCGGCATTTATTGCTTGCCGGCAGGGGGTGCATCATTGTATGTGCCCATCAGCGCTCTGGTGACGTGACCGCCGGGTGCCGGTGTGCTGCCGTGGTCTATTGTGGACTGTACTCATTATTGGCGATCAGTTTTTCTTTTCTCTTTATGACATTTACCGTACAGGTTAAGTATGCTGTCTGGTGAAAATCCACACGTCTGCAGCCCCTCTGTGTCGCGCTGTGTGACTGCAGACTCGTGCGGTCTCCCATCTTTGTGCTCTGTGACTGAGGATTCAGTTCCCTGTAGTCTTTACCCTCACATAAAATCTTGAGTGATTAATTGCTTCAGAAGTCTCCTAATTAGTAGCTGAGCCCACTTGTGTGTAATGATTCTCAATAGAACTACAGCTGTGAAGCCTCAGAGGTTCGTATGACAGCATTAGGGATCGAAAGGCATCATGAAAACCGAGGAGCACACCATAAAGTTGTGGAGAAGAGTAAAGCAGGGCTGGGTTATCAATAGCCCAGCTCTGAACATCTCACGCAGCAATATTTAATCCATCATCCAAAAATGGAGGAGTATAGATCAACTACAAACCTACAAAGACCTGGCCGTCCACCTATACTGACAGCAAGGAGAGCACTGATTAGAGAAGCAGCCAGGAGGCCCGAAGTCACTGGAGGATCTGCAGAGATCACAGCTCAGGGGGAAGAATCTGTCCACAGGACAACTAGTAGTCATATACTTCACAAATCTGGCCCTTATGGAGTAGTGGAAAGATAAAAGCTGTTTCTAGAAACAAGCCATAAGAAGTTCTAGTTGCAGTTTGCAAAAAGCCATGTAGGGACAGATCGAGCATGTGGAAGACGATTCTCTGGTCAGAAGAGACCAAAGTAGAACTTTTGGGGCTAAAAGTAAAACTATTGTCTACCAGAAAACTAACATTGCATATCCCCCTGAAAACACCATCCCCACAATCAAACATGGTGGAGGCATTATCCTGCTGTGTGGAGACTTTTGTTCAGGGGCAGTGAAGGTGGTCAGAGTTGATGGGAAGATGGACGGAGCTAAATACAGGGCAATCCTGAACGGAAACCTGTTAGAGGCTGCAAAAGGCATGATACTGCGGCAGTAGAACACCCCTAAACATCTGCCAGAGCTAGCTAGATCACAGCAGATTCATGTGTGTGAATGGCCCTGTCACATCCAGAGCTAAATCCCATATCTTCAAGGCGCTGTGTGTTCGTAAATTGTTAGAATTGTAAAGTGCTTGTAACACAGGTTTTTCATCTAACTTTTATTACCAATTGTCTCTACAATGGAGGGATTTTTAATGTTGTTGTTTCTGCAGCCTGTTGCCTAGGTTACCAGCCACCTTTTGCAGTGCATCAGCATTGTCCAGTGTCCCAGACATAAGAGAGCGTCTGTTTGCTATACAGGTTGCTGCTCTGATGCTGGCTGGGTTCCATCAGCGTTTTGCCCCTTCGTTCCTCTGATGCTGTGAATCAAAACGTCCTCTGCTAGCAGCACTGGAGAACGGGCAGTTTGGGCCGGCGTCTCCATCAGCCTTCAGGAACGCTTTAGGAAACAGTAGTGATGCGCTCCTGAGACTGAAACCTAAGGCAACCCCTTTAATTGGTCTCTTGTCCTTTATAACAAACTTTGCATAAATATATAGTAAAGGTGAATATAAAAATGATAAATCTGCTTCTTTCTCCACTTATGAGCCACCTCTTCACTGCCTTCTGAACTCCTCTCTCTGAAAATACAGTTCAAACCATCTTGGTCCAAGCACGCCTAGCTCTGTGAGGTGTTGGGCTTGGGCTCCGGTCACATATGCATTTTGATTCCTGTTTTAATGATCAGTTTGATGAACATAGAACCAGGAATGAAAGCTTCGGACATTTGAGAAGGTTTATTTTTTTCTAAAATGTCACGTTTGCATCGGTTCTGTTTCTAGAGGTAATAAGAACCCATAGACCTCACATAGGCTTTCCTGTTCAAAAAATCTGTCAAAACCATGAGTTTCTAAACAAAATCTTTGGCATCCGTTTGCATGGGTCTTTTTTTACACTGCGTTTCTTATTTATTAACTGGACCGTTACAGACGGCTGTAGACTGGACTTGTGACTATACGGTGAGGAGGAGAAGCATTAATGAGGTCTGCTACTAGGACAGCCCTTCTCATTCGCCATGTCTTCTCCCATTACAATAATAAATCTTATGCTCACCATGTGCCGGCACGGTGCCAGCGGTGTTGATACTTGCGTTCCTGGGCTCATGGTGGCAAACCCTGATTGGGCATGACACTTAACAACTTCAGAGGAACACGAGCTCTTACACCGCTACTACCACACCACAGTGGAAAGCGTATAAGCTTTATTATTTTAATGGGAGCAAACATGGGGAATGAGAAGGTGATGTCCTACCAGTTGATAACCCCTTTACAGGGAACCAAACATCAGGATTTTCCTATATAAGGTGCAGCCAGTGCAGTACTGGCACTATCAGGCACAGTGTGTACATACCATTAGTGGGGGGCTCGGATGTTTAGGCTGTGAAATCCAAGTTTATGAAGTTTGAAAATTCATGCACTTTTAGATTGACGTGTGCACCTCTGCTGATAATTTCCGGGCGGGTTATGCACATAATTCCCGCCCCCCCTTCACCTGCGCCGCCTGTTCCTCCCTCTGTCTGGCTGTATGCAAATGTTTCTCTTCAGTTACACGGCGTCGGAGTTGGCGCCTGCGCATAGCGCTTATCTCCGACGCCATGTTTTTGAAGCCCTCATTACCCAGTTTTGTGTCTGAGAGGGCGGCACATGCGCACTCGCTTCTTCGGATCTCGTTGCGACCGCGCGTGGTGTCACAACAGGACTGGAGAACAGCTGATCATTCCCCGATTACCTGCAGCAGACGATATCGTAGCAGACGTCTGCTGCAGGTAATCGGTAAGATCAGCTGTTCTCCAGTCCTGTTGTGACCGCGCGCGCTCCCGCTGTCAAAACGCGATCTGCAGAATCGAGGGCGCATGCGCTGCCCTCTCAGACACAAAACTGTGTAATGTGGGCTTCAAAAACATGGCGTCGAAGATGAGTGCTATGCGCAGGCGCCAACTCCGACGCCATGTAAGTGAAGAGAGAAATTTGCATGCAGCTATGCAGCCAGAGAGAGGGAGGATCAGGCGATGGGGAGGGTGGGGGAATCATGTGCATAACCCACCCGGATATTATCTGGAGAGGTGATAAACGTCAATCAAGAAGTGGATGAATTTTCAAACTTCATAAACTTGGATTTCACAGCCTAAACATCCAAGCTGCCCACTAATGGTATGTACACAATGTGCCTGATAGTGAAAGTACTGCACTGGCTGCACCTTATACATGAAAATCCTGATGTTTGGTTCCCTTTAACACCGGGATAGACCAGCAGATATGGGTGATTGTTCTGTAGCTACTAGCAAATGATTTTCAGTTCTGGATTCAGCCACACAGCTCGGCACAGCTCAGTACTACTGTAGAGGGAGATCATATTGAAAGAAAGCTTGTTGGATTCCTTCTCTGGGAGTATCCAGACACCTCCTTATTCTCTATCCGTGGGGGTTACTTGCATACTCGGCTGGGCGCAGTGCACATTATGGATGAGAGGGATAAGGAGACATGGCTGTCTGCTATGTACGTGGTGAGAGTGTAGTCTAATGTCCAGCGGTCTGTGCTTCCACGTGGATGTACGCGTTGCGCAGGCGACGTCACTTCTGGTTGCGATCGACCATTCTCATCAGTCTTATTCTTCTGGTTACTGGTTGTGGACACCTTAAGTTCAGGAGGTTTTTTTTTTGTTTTTTTTTTTTTTTTTGCTTTCTTGTTTGCGAATTCAAATAATCCACCACATGGAGAGTAAAATAGTCCAGTAATGGCATAAATGTCCCGGAGATGAGTCACAATCCTCCAGCAGTCCTTTTCCATGGAAATCGGGGTTTCTCACAGTCTCTCTGGGTTGTCAGCTTCTCCCTCAGAGGATGAATCTTACTACTTTTCTCTTGTCTTACTCAGCCAGAATGAATAATCCCCCAGGTAAGCAGAGAGTTTAGGTGGATCCCAGGCCCCCCTCCCCCATACTTGGGGACAAAAGTCTGACAGGGGCTGATTAACCTGCAAACGGGACAATGTACACACATGGAATACACAGAATGGGCAGGGCAGCACGCCTAAAATAAGAACCTACACAAGTGTACACAACACAATGTATGTACACATACATACATTGTGTGTGTGTGTGTGTGTGTGTGTGTGTGTATATATATATATAATATATATATATAATATATATATATATATCAGTGCCTACAAGTAGTCTTCAACCCCCTGCAGATTTAGCAGGTTTGATAAGATGCAAATAAGTTAGAGCCTGCAAACTTCAAACAAGAGCAGGATTTATTAACAGATGCATAAATCTTACAAACCAACAAGTTATGTTGCTCAGTTAAATTTTAATAAATTTTCAACATAAAAGTTTGGGTCAATTATTATTCAACCCCTAGGTTTAATATTTTGTGGAATAACCCTTGTTTGCAATTACAGCTAATAATTGTCTTTTATAAGACCTGATCAGGCCGGCACAGGTCTCTGGAGTTATCTTGGCCCACTCCTCCATGCAGATCTTCTCCAAGTTATCTAGGTTCTTTGGGTGTCTCATGTGGACTTTAATCTTGAGCTCCTTCCACAAGTTTTCAATTGGGTTAAGGTCAGGAGACTGACTAGGCCACTGCAACACCTTGATTTTTTCCCTCTTGAACCAGGCCTTGGTTTTCTTGGCTGTGTGCTTTGGGTCGTTGTCTTGTTGGAAGATGAAATGACGACCCATCTTAAGATCCTTGATGGAGGAGCGGAGGTTCTTGTCCAAAATCTCCAGGTAGGCCGTGCTATCCATCTTCCCATGGATGCGGACCAGATGGCCAGGCCTCTTGGCTCAGAAACAGCCCCACAGCATGATGCTGCCACCACCATGCTTGACTGTAGGGATGGTATTCTTGGGGTCGTATGCAGTGCCATCCAGTCTCCAAACGTCACGTGTGTGGTTGACACCAAAGATCTCGAACTTGGTCTCATCAGACCAGAGAACCTTGAACCAGTCTGTCTCAGAGTCCTCCAAGTGATCATGAGCAAACTGTAGACGAGCCTTGACATGACGCTTTGAAAGTAAAGGTGCCTTACGGGCTCGTCTGGAACGGAGACCATTGCGGTGGAGTACGGTATTGACTGAAACCAATGTCCCCACTGCCATGAGATGTTCCCGGAGCTCCTTCCTTGTTGTCCTTGGGTTAGCCTTGACTCTTCGGACAAGCCTGGCCTTGGCACGGGTGGAAACTTTCAAAGGCTGTTCAGGCCATGGAAGGCTAACAGTAGTGCCATAAGCCTTCCACTTCCGGATGATGCTCCCAACAGTGGAGACAGGTAGGCCCAACTCCTTGGAAAGGGTTTTGTACCCCTTGCCAGCCTTGTGACCCTCCACGATCTTGTCTCTGATGGCCTTGGAATGCTCCTTTGTCTTTCCCATGTTGACCAAGTATGAGTGCTGTTCACAAGTTTGGGGAGGGTCTTAATTAGTCAGAAAAGGCTGGAAAAAGAGATAATTAATCCAAACATGTGAAGCTCATTGTTCTTTGTGCCTGAAATACTTCTTAAGGGGTGCTTCACACACAGCGAGCTCGCTGCCGAGATCGCTGCTGAGTCACGGTTTTTGTGACGCAGCAGTGACCTCATTAGCGATCTCGCTGTGTGTGACACTGAGCAGCGATCTGGCCCCTGCTGCGAGATCGCTGCTCGTTACACACAGCCCTGGTTCGTTTTCTTCAAAGCCGCTCTCCTGCTGTGACACACAGATCGCTGTGTGTGACAGCAAGAGAGCGACAAATGAAGCGAGCAGGGAGCAGGAGCCGGCGTCTGACAGCTGAGGTAAGCTGTATCCAAGATAAACATCGGGTAACCAAGGTGGTTACCCGATATTTACCTTAGTTACCAGCCTCTGCAGCTCTCACGCTGCCTGTGCTGCCGGCTCCGGCTCTCTGCACATGTAGCTGCTGTACACATCGGGTTAATTAACCCGATGTGTACTGTAGCTAGGAGAGCAAGGAGCCAGCGCTCAGTGTGCGCGGCTCCCTGCTCCCTGCTCACACAGCTAAGCGGTGTGCACTGGTAACTAATGTAAACATCGGGTAACCATACCCGATGTTTACCTTAGTTACCAGTCTCCGCAGCTTCCAGACGGCGGCTCCGTGCAAGCGCAGCGTCGCTTGCACGTCGCTGCTGGCTGGGGGCTGTTCACTGGTCGCTGGTGAGATCTGCCTGTTTGACAGCTCACCAGCGACCATGTAGCGATGCAGCAGCGATCCTGACCAGGTCAGATGGCTGGTTGGATCGCTGCTGCATCGCTAAGTGTGAAGGTACCCTAATACTTTAGGGGAACCAAACAGAATTCTGGTGGTTTGAGGGGTTGAATAATAAATGACCCTCTGAATAAACTTTTCACAATTTAAAAAAAAAAAAAGAAAATTCTTTTTTGCTGCAGTGCATTTCACACTTCCAGGCTGATCTACAGTCCAAATGTCACAATGCCAAGTTAATTCCGAATGTGTAAACCTGCTAAATCTGCAGGGGGTTGAATACTACTTGTAGGCACTGTATGTATATATGTATGTACGTACATTTTGTGTGTGTGTGTGTATATGTATCTATATATATATATATATATATATATATATATATATATATATATATATATATATATATATATATATATATATATATATATATATATATATATATATATATATATATATATATATATATATATATATATATATATTATATATATATTATATAATTATAATGATTTTATTTATTTTTAGGGCAAACTGTGTCATACTTATCAGATGCTGAAGTAATTTGCATTGTCAAGTGCTGTTTATTACTTGGTGGTTACCGAGGAGTTGCACACACGTAAATGGGGCTTGTATAGTAGTACGTTGTGTGCTCCATTTTTTTTTTTTTTTTTTTCTTTCCCAAATTAATTAAAGGGAATCTGTCAGCAGATTTTTGCTATGTAAGCTGAGATCAGCATGATGTGGGGCCTGATTCCAGGATGAAATTTACTGGGCTGTTTTTTCTTTTCAATACAGTTTATCAGCAGGAGATTATCACTGCACGTCTAACTGTGTCATGTCTCCTAGTCCTCCTGCTCTATGTATCCCCACCCACACCACTGATTGGCAGCTTTGTGTCAATGTACAGAGTGCACAGAAAGCTGCCAATCAGTGGTGTGGGCAGGGTTGTACACAGCTCGACATTCTGAGCTTTGCTACATTGACGGCAGAGAAAACTGTGTGTCAAAATGAGAGCCGTTTAGTAAGTGACACATTGCTGGAATCAGGCTCTCTGCCCCTAGATCATGCTGATCTCAGATGAGGTTGCACAATCTGATGATCGATTCCCTTTAATACAGGAAAAAACCTCTGCTTGTGGGGCGCTGTATTTTTCTGTGCACTGTATCATATGACACACCTTGTAATGTGAGTGTATTTATTTGTGTGTCCTGCGGCTTTAGGCTGAGTGTTATTGCTTTTCCCTTGCAGCCCGCATACCAGAATCTGAGACAGCGAGTTGACAATTTTGTGTCCAACCACTTGGCAAACCACACGTGGAGCCCTCATCTGAACAAGAACCAGCTGAGGAACAACATCCGGCAGCAGGTGCTCAAGTGAGTAAGACGCGGAGGCCTCACATCGTACATCAGGGCAAGAAACCTGCAAAGCGATCCTCTCACACTGGGCCCAAAGATGATCGCAGCTGGTCAACATCTTTCTGCCTCCCTTTTTCTATTAAAGTTAAAGCACTGCTCAAGCAGTTGTTTTTTTTTGGGTTTTTTTTTTTGTCAGCGCTGTAGTGATGCTTTATATCTAAGTCCCTTGTCTTCTACTTCCCCATCGTCATCTTGTGCCGTGACTTCTGACTGGCCGGAAGTGAGAAGTTGCATCAAAAGCCCTGAGTACAAGTCTGAGAGCCAGAATGAGGCTCTCATAGACTCGTATTGAGTTGTGACCTCCGGCTCAGTGAAACACTGGAGCTGCCGGCAAGCCACAAATCACTGGAGGTCGTCAGGAGCGATGCTGGTAACAGATGAGTATAATAACGGGGAAAGGGACTTACATTTAGGCCTACGACACACGGCAAGTAAAATTGGACGAGTGCTATGCGATAAAAAAAAAATCACATTCCACTCAGACCAATGTTACACTATCAGGCAGTTACCATCTGCAACTTTTGTTCTCAGGTGGAATCGCACAGGGAAAACAATCGCATGTTGCGAGTGTCAGTGTGTGTATTCACTCGCACCATTATTAGTCTATGAGTGCGAGTGAAACATTGCACTGCACTGAGATGACATCCATGTGCAGTGTGATATACGCACAGACTGACAATGGAGGAGATGGATATTAATCCCTCCCTCTCCTCCGCTGCTGTGATCTGATCGCAAGTTCAGATCACAGTTGCATGACACTCAGCCCACGCTCGCAGCACAGCAGTAGCCGAGGATCATTAGCATATCGCATTCGATACACACTCAACAGATGCCGCATGCTCCTGTGGCCTTACCCTTAGGCTAAGGCCACACAAGCATATGTCATTCGATGCAAGAGTATCAGATGTCATATGCTAATGACCCTAGTCTCCTGCTCTGCTGCGAGCATGGGTGAGTGTCATGACAACTGTGATCCGATCCTGTGATCAGATCACAGCAGCGGTGGAGAGGGAGAAATTAATCTCCCCAGCTCCTCCATTTTCTATGTGCATATCGCACTGCACTCAGATGACATCTGAGTGCAGTTCGATGTTTCTCTCGCACCAATAGACTTGTATGGTGGCGAGTGACATGTCTCTCGCTGACACTCGCAGCATGCTGTGATTGTTCTCTCGGTCCGATTAGGCCTGAAAAAAAAATGCAGATGGGAACTGCCTGATAGAGTAACATTGGTCCAAGTAGAATACTTTTTTTTTTTTCTTTTTCTTTTAATATCTCATTCCACTTGTCAGTGTTATTCACAGTTTGTCCTAGGCCTTAAAGCACCACTCCAGCTGTGAAATAAAAAAAAAAATTACCGGATTTTTAAATTGTCAGTTTTGCAATTAAACTAGACGCACGGCTGTATACTAATACAAGAATAAAAGTGATACCTCCCTCGTAGTAATCCGATGTGCCAGAGCTGAGGGGTCCAGCCTTGAAGCCTCATGCAGATTAGCCTGGAAGAGCATTAGAGAGCAGTCGAAGGTGCAACACGCCCCCTATGCACCTCCAGGCTAATTTGCATATAATTTAAAGGCTTGATTTCTCACCTCTGGCAGATCAGGGTACTACAAAACCAGTATAATTTCTATTGTTGTGACTGGGCCCATACAGCCGCAAGCTCTGTAGTAAAATATTACTGACTGGTTCCCTTTAAATTGCATATTTAGCTGGTGCTTTGAATTGGTAAAAAGGGGGTCACCAGATACTTATTGCCAAATCTTCCAAGACCTGGTCCTGTAAGAGTTATGGTTTTCAGGGTGTTAAGGGTGCTTTACACGCTGCAACATCGCTATAACGATATATTGTCGGGGTCACGTCGTTAGTGACGCACATCCGGCGGCGTTAGCGACATCGCAGCGTGTGACACCAAGGAGCGACGATCAACGAGCGCAAAAACGTGAAAAATCGTTGCTCGTTGATACGTCGCTCCTTTTCCAAATACCGTTGCTGCTGCAGGTACGATGTTGTTCGTCATTCCTGCGGTAGCGCACATCGCTGTGTGTGACACCGCAGGAGCGACGAACATCTCCTTACCTGCGTCCACCGGAAATGAGGAAGGAAGGAGGTGGGCGACATGTTCCGGCCGCTCATCTCCGCCCCTCCTCTGCTATTGGACAGCTGCCGTGTGACGCCGCATGAACCGCCCCCTTAGAAAGAAGGCGGTTCGCCGGCCACAGGAACGTCGCAGGGAAGGTAAGTCCGTGTGACGGGTGTTAGCGATGTTGTGCGCCACGGGTAGCAATTTGCCCGTGACGCACAATACATGGGGGCGGGTACGCTCGCTAGCGATATCGGTACCGATATCGCAGCGTGTAAAGTGCCCTTTATTGCAACAAGACATTTATGATGCAGCCTACGTAAATGTCATCACTGTGTGTGGCCAGAAACCCCCCATTACATGACTGTGTCCACATGCAAATTGTCTTGCATAGCTTTTTAGTGTAATTTTCATTATTGACCACTGTTAACGTAATGGAGAATTCCTGTAGTTTGATATCTAGGCAGCCTGTGGCACTCTGCGCACGGGGGCCTCTGCGCACGGGGGCCTCTGCGCACTGCTCCACATAGTCATAACTAATGAAATGGCTTTCCTCTGAGTTGCTTTCTGTTCTCCCTAGGTCCGGGATGCTTGAGTCTGGCATTGATCGCATTATATCCCAGGTTGTGGACCCAAAGATAAATCACACTTTCAGACCTCAAGTGGAAAAAGTCGTCCAGGATTTTTTGGCCACGCTAAACAACACAGAAGACACAAATGCGAATCACGAGCAAGTGGAGGAAAAGTGCGAGTCGTCCCTGGCTGTCACTGGTAATCCATACTCACTGATTTAAGTTCATGGTTGAATGTGATAGCGGAGGTAATGCGTTATTATTATACATGCAGTGGTAGCCGCTTCGTGTTCACAGTGCGGGCTTGTGGGGGAGCCGGAGTGGGGCATGAACACAACATATGAAAAGGGCTTATCCTAAGTTACCATGGCCCAGGCTAGGCTTGTGACTCCTGAGCAGATGGGGGAAGCAAGAGTGAGGGGTGAGAAGTTTTCAAGAAATGCTCTTATTAATCATCGTCAAAGGACAACTCTCGAGTGATTACCGTATTTTTCGCTTTATAAGACGCACTGGATTATAAGTCGCACCCCAAATTAAGACATAAAAAAAAATAAAAATTGGGTCTGTCTTATACTCCGGTGTTCTCTTACCGGAGGGGGGCAGCAGTGGTGAAGCGGGGTCACAGGAGTCAGAGGTTGTGGCGGCGGGGTCCGTGGTGGCAGGAGCGGCGGGGTCCGTGGTGGCAGGAGCGGCGGGGTCCATGGTGGCAGGAGCGGCAGGTGAGTTGTAGTACAGCAGGCTGGTGCGGTGAGTGTCCCAGTGTCCTCGGTCCCGGTTCAAATGATGGCGCCTGGAGCGGCGCATGCGCAGATGGAGCTCTCATCCAAGGGCTCCATCTGCACACGCGCTGACTCCCGGAGCAGCGCGTGCGCAGATGGAGCTCTCATGCAAGAGCTCCATCTGCGCACGCGCCCGCTCCCAGCGCCATCATTTGTAACTCGGACCGCGGACAAACTGGGTAACCTGCTGCACAGCCGCACGCACAATGGCAGCCATCAAGTGGCCCGCACACCCTGCGTGCAAGCGGCCGGGTACCTGTGCTTGCGTGCAGGTGGCTGCCGGGTACCTGTGCTTGCGTGCAGGTGGCTGCCGGGTACCTGTGGCTGCGTGCGGGCGGCAGTCGGGTGCCTGTGTTTCATCCCTTTTTCTTTGTCGCTCCATTGGGAGACCCAGACAATTGGGGTGTATAGCTATTGCCTCTGGAGGCCACACAAAGTATTACACTTAAAAGTGTAAGGCCCCTCCCCTTCTGGCTATACACCCCCAGTGGGATCACTGGCTCACCAGTTTTGTGCTTTGTGCGAAGGAGGCAACACATCCACGCATAGCTCCACTTTTTAGTCAGCAGCAGCTGCTGACTATGTCGGATGGAAGAAAAGAGGACACATATAGTGTCCCCAGCATGCTCCCTTCTCACCCCACTGTATGTCGGAGGTGTTTGTAAGGTTGAGGTACCCATTGCGGGTACGGCGGCAGGAGCCCACATGCTGATTCCTTCCCCATCCCTTTTTACAGGGCTCTGGGTGAAGTGGGATTTACCGGTCTCCAGGCACTGAGACCGTGCTCCATCTACAGCCCCTGGAGAAGATGCTGGATGGAGCGGAGTACATCAGGGACATGGCCCTGCTTCCTCAAGGTACTCTGTGTCCCCGTGCATTTGGCGCTCACACCGCAGCATGCTGGGTGTTGTAGTGCGCCGGGGGACATCAGCGCTGCGGCGCCTGTGCCATGGCCTCATTCAGCTTTGCTGAAGCAGGCTCACTTATGGGAATTGGTCGCGCCGGCCGCTGGGACTGCGGCGCGGCTGGCACTTGTAGTGCGCCGGGGACTTCAGCGCGGCCTGCGCTTTTACGGCGGCCGCGCTGATAACTAGAGTCCCCGGCTTTTGCGGCCTGCTTCCGTTCGTTCCCGCCCCCAGACCTGCCAGTCAGGAGAGGGGCGGGACGCTGGCCACTTCCAGGAATCGGTCGCGCCGGCCGCTGGCAGCGGCGCGGCTGGCACTTGTGGTGCGCCGGGGACTTCAGCGCGGCCCGCGCTTTTACGGCGGCCGCGCTGATAACTAGAGTCCCCGGCTTTTGCGGCCTGCTTCCGTTCGTTCCCGCCCCCAGACCTGCCAGTCAGGAGAGGGGCGGGACGCTGGCCACTTCTATGAATCGGTCGCGCCGGCCGCTGGAACTGCGGCGCGGCTGGCACTTGTGGTGCGCCGGGGACTTCAGCGCGGCCCGCGCTTTTACGGCGGCCGCGCTGTTAACTCGAGTCCCCGGCTTCTGGGCCTAGTCTCCCTTCGTTACCGCCCACAGCCCTGACAGTCAGGGTAGGGGCGTGACGCTGCATAGAGCAGAGCTGAGAGCTGGAGTATGTTTTGCATACTCCACCCCTCTCACTGTGTGCACTGTGAATCCGGATTCCCGCACTTTCTCAGGCACGCCCACGGCTTCCTTCTCTACAAGGACACCGGCAGCCATTAGTGTCAGTTTCTGTACGATACAGAGACAAGTGTGGAAGACCCTGGCATTCTGATGGTCACACAATCGCTGTAACAGGCGTTAAGCAGCACCTGTGGTGCTAACCCCACTAGTGCAGAAGTGCACTTATAGATATGCTTGTACTATATACATTGCACTGTTTGGTCGCACGTTGTATATACCCTCCTGGATTATGCGGAGGAGTTATCAGCATATTCTCTGTGTAAAACAAAGGTGCAGAACCACATGTTTTTCTATACAGCTGGTACAGCATGTACGGCTATACGGCCGGCAGGTACATAGACTCCCATTGTATGCACTAATGGCCAGGGGATGAGGACGGTGTCTGCAGTATTTACTGACAGTTTTTCTGAGACTATGGCTATGATACTAGAAGCCTAGCAGTCCGGACATGTCTCTCACAATATGGGCACTGTTGAATCATTGATCCATGGCCCCCCTCAGTGTGAATAACTAACAGCTCCGGGTATGTCACACGCATCCCAGAGTCACGGCTCTGCACGGACGTCAGTCCCAGACAGCCTAAGTGGGCTCGCTATGAGCGGCCTCGGTTTCATCAGGGTCCTAACAGAAGGACTCGCTGTGTAATGAGGCGGAAGTAGCGGCTCAGGATTCTGATCCTGAGACCGCTCTCAATCTGGATACTCCTGATTGTGACGCCATAGTAAATAATCTTATAGCGTCCATCTATAGAATGTGGGTTATTTCTCACAGCTCCTCCAGTGGAGGAGTCAGCTTCACGTATTTTTCTGGACCACTCTGCCTTCAGAGAGGCAGTCCAGGAACACCACGCTTATCCAGATATGCGCTTCTCCAAACGGCTTAGGATACACGTTATCCCTGTCCCCTGACTTGGTCAAGGACTGGACCCAATGTCCCGAGCGGCATCCTCCAATCTCCAGGCTTGTAGCTAGATCCATAGTTGCAGTGGGAGATGGAACTGCAAACTCAAAGATGCCACTGACAGACAGATGGATCTCTGGTCGAAAGCCATCTATGAGGCTGTCGGCGCACCGTTGGCTCCGGCATTCTCTCCCTTGGGGCACTCCAAGCTATTTCAGCTTGTCTTACACAGATTGACACGGTTACACGTACATCTGTGCCGCAGGTGGCATCCTTAACCTCTCAAATGTCTGCATTTGTTTCTTACGCGATTCAGGTTGTCCTGGACTCTGCGAACCGTGCGGCGGTAGCCTCCGCTACTCCGTGTTTTTAAGCAGAGCCTGGTCTGCTCGTTAAGTGAATGGAAGGCAGATTCTGCTTCCAAAAAAGGTTGCCTAACCAGTTGCCTTTTTCTGCTGACCGACTGTTTGGGTGAGCGTTGGATGTAACCATCAAACAGTCCAGGGGTAAGGATTCATCCTTTCCTCAGCCCGGACACAACAAACCCCAACAGAGCAAGAGGCAGTCGGGGTTTTCGGCCTGTTCGAGGCTCGGGCAGGTCCCATTTTTCCTCGTCCAATGTGGACTCAAAAGGATCAGAGGAGCTAAGATTCTTAGCGGGCTCAGTCTCGCCCAAAAAAGCGACAGTCTGAAAACCCGCTTCCAAGGCGGCTTCCTCATGACTTGCGGCCTCGGTCGGTAGCAGGCTCTCCCGCCTTGGCGATATTTAGCTGCCATAGGTCAATGACCATTGAGTGTGAGACATTCTGTCTCACGGGTACAGGATAGAGCTCACTTCTCGTCCTCCAACTCGATTCTTCAGAATTTCTCCACCTCCCGGCCGGGCCGCTGCTCTTCTGCAAACAGGGTGCACTCTATAGGCAGAAAGAGTGATGACCCCCGTTCCTCTTCAGGAACAAGGTCACGGTTTTTACCCCAAATTCTTTGCGGTACCTATAACAACGGGCCGTTCCGTCCCGTTCTGGATCTAAAAATGCTCAGCAAGCTCGTGGACACCAGGCGGTTCCGGATGGAATCCCTCCGCCATGTCATCGCCTCAAGGTCCCAAGGATATTTCCTAGCATCATTAGGCATCAAGGATGCTTATCCACACGTGCCGATTGATCCAGAGCACTAGCGTTTCTACGCTTCGTTATAGGAGACGAACACCCTCTGTTCGTAGCTCTACCTTCCGGCTAGCGACAGTCCAACTGGTCTTCGCCAAGGTCAGGGCAGCAGTAGTCACAGTCCTGCACTCTCAGGGTCACTCTGTGGTCCCGTATTTAGACGATCTACTTGTCAAGGCACTCTCTTAGGAAACATGCCAACACTGCCCGAACGTTGCGCTGGAGACTCTCTAGAGTTTTGGGTGGATCATCAACTTTTTAAAGTTAGATCCGACCCCGACCCTATCGATAACATATCTAGGCATAGAGTTTCTTACTCTCTCAGCGATAGTGAAGCTGCCGCTAGACAAACAGCATTCACTACGGGCTGCAAGCTCTTCTTTAAGAACCAGTCGCACACATTGAGACGCCTCATGCACTTCCTACGTAAGATGGTAGCAATGGAGGCAGTTCCTTTCGCGCAGTTTTACTGCGTCCACTACAATGGGACATTCTCCGCCAATGGGACGAGGAGTCGACGTCCCTCAACAGAGTCGTCGTTCTTTCTCAGGCGGCCAAGGAATCTCTACGGTGGTGGCTTCTTCTCACCTCTTGGTCAAAAAGAAGGTCCTTCCTATCCCCGTCCTGGGCGATAGTTACGACAGACGCGAGTCTATCAGGGTGGGGAGCAGTTTTTCTCCACTACAGCGCTCAGGGTACGTGGACTCAGCAAGAGTCCACTCTTCAGATCAATGTTCTTGAACACAGAGCAGTGTATCTTGCCCTACAATCCTTCCAACAGCGGCTGGAAAGCAAGCATATCCGACTTCAGTCGGACAGCTCCACAGCGGTGGCATACATCAACCACCAAGGAAGAACGCGCTGAGGAAAGCCTTCCAGGAAGTCCGGCAGGTTCTGATGTGGGTGGAAGACACGGCATCCACCATATCCACAATTCACATCCCAAGTGTGGAAACTAGGAAGCTGACTTCCTAAGTCGCTGAGGTGTGGCCGAAAGAGTATGGTCTCCTCACCCGGACGGGTTTCAGGAGATCTGGCGCCGCTGACAGAGGCCGGACGTCGATCTAATGGCGTCACGGCACAACAACAATGTGCCAGCTTCATGGCACGGTTTCACAATCATCGAGCTCTGGCGGCAAACGCCTTAGTTCAGCATTGGTCGCAGTTCCAGCTACCTTAGGTGCCACCTCTGGCATTGTTGCCCAGAGTACTGCGCTAGATCAAGACCGACTGCGGCCGCGCCATCCTCGTCGCTACAAATTGGCCGAGGATGTTGTGGTACTCGGTTCTGTGGTGCCTCACGGTAGGCTAACCGGGGGCACTACCAGACCAATCAGACTGGCTGTCTCAAGGGCCATTCTTCCATTTGAATTCTACGGCCCTCAACCGGATGGTGTGGCATTGAGTCCTGGAACCTAGTGTCGTCAGGATTACCTCAGGACGTGGTTGCCACCATGAGACAGGCTAGCATACCAACGTCCGCCAAGATTGACCACAGGACGTGGAAGATGTTCTTATCTCGGTGCTCGGCGCAGGGTGTTTCTCCCTGGCCGGTTGCATCGTCTATGTTTCCTTCCTTCCTGCAATCTAGGTAGGAAAATGGGTTGTCGCTCAGTTCCCTTTAGGGACAAGTCTCAGCGCTATCTGTATTTTTTCAGAAACGACGACTTCCTCAGGTACGCACGTTCCTACGGGGAGTTTGTCTTCTCAGCACTCCGTACAAGCGGTCGTTAGAGCCCTGAGATCTGAACAAGGTTCTAATTGCTCTCCAGATGCCGCCTTTCGAGCCTTTGAAGGATGTCTCCCTTCCCGTTTTTCACGGGAAGTGGCCTTCTAGTAACGGTCTCGTCTCTTAGGAGAGTTTCCGAGCTAGCAACGCTCTCATACAAACTCCCTTCCTGGTCCTTCACCAGGACAGGGTAGTTCTGCGTCCGGTTCCGGAATTTCTCCCTAAGGTGGTATCCCATTTTCATATCAATCAGGATATCACCTCACCTTCTTTGTGTCCTCGTCCAGTCCATCAATTTCAGAAAGATTTGCATCTGTTGGTTCTGGTGAGAGCACTCAGGTTCTACTTCCCGCATGGCGCTCCTGCGCCACCCGGATGCACTCTTTGTCCTTGTCGCTGGTCGGCGTAAACAGTCGCAAGCTTCCAGATCCACCCTTGCTCGGGGGCTCGAGGAACCAATTCTTGAAACCTACAGTTCTAATGGGCTTCTGGTTCTCTCAAGGCCGAAGGCCCATTCTACCAGAGCCGTGGGTGCATCCTGGGCATTACGGCACCAGGCTACGGCTCAGCAGGTGTGTCAGGCACCCACCTGGTCGAGTCTACTTACTTTTACCAAGCATTATCAGATGCATACCTACGCTTCGGCAGACGCCAGCCTAGGTAGATAAGTCATTCAGGCGGCGGTTGGCCACCTGTAGGAGAGGGCCGTTTGACGGCCCTATCATGAGGTATTCTTTTACCCACCCAGGGATTGCTTTTGGACATCCCAATTGTCTGGGTCTCCCAATGGAGCGACAAAGAAGAAGGGAATTTTGTTTACTTACCGTAAATTCCTTTTCTTCTAGCTCCAATTGGGAGACCCAGCACCCGCCCTGTTTTCTCGGGGTTTTTCTGTTTTTTCGGGTACACATGTTGTTCATGTGGTATGGTTCAGTTCTCCGATGTTTCCTCGGATTGAATTGGTCTTTAAACCAGTTATTGGCTTTCCTCCTTCTTGCTTTGGCACTAAAACTGGTGAGCCAGTGATCCCACTGGGGGTGTATAGCCAGAAGGGGAGGGGCCTTACACTTTTAAGTGTAATACTTTGTGTGGCCTCCAGAGGCAATAGCTATACACCCCAATTGTCTGGGTCTCCCAATTGGAGCTAGAAGAAAAGGAATTTACGGTAAGTAAACAAAATTCCCTTCTTTTATTTTAGTCCTTTTTTATTTTATCCCTTTTTTATCCTCTTTTTATTGTATCCTTTTTATTTTATCTTTTTGTTATGTAATCCTTTTTTTATTTTATCCTTTTTTTTTTTTATTCTTTCCCCCCCCACTTGTTTGATATTTCCAAGTGTCAGAAAACTGTATGGTGTTGAGTGAAGGATTAGTTTTCGTTCTTTCTTCCTGATTTGTTTTATTTTTTTTTCCTTTCTTTGTTTGTATGAGTCATTTGTATTTTTCTCCTCTTCTCTAAGGCTCTGCCTCCATGGTTGGACCCAGCACCAGTGTTGCTAGTGACGCAATGTCCATTTTGGAAACCATAAGTTCCTTGAATCAAGAAGCGACGGCCGCCTGGGCTTTATCAGAAAACTCCAATCACAGAAATACGGACAAGGCGTCCAGAAAACCTCCTCCACCGCAGAGCAATGAGGTCCTCACCGAAGAACCGCTGGAGAACGACAAGCACACTCCTGACGTCTCAAGTGAAAGTGCGGAGCCACTCATCAAGGCAGAAGATATAAATGACATTTCACTTCCAGCCGAGGACATTAAAAATGCAATCAATGAAGCAATTAGCGACACGCTAAGCAAAGACACTCCAAATGACATTGATGAACAGAGACCGAAGTCTGTGGAGAGAGTGGAGAAGAAAAATGAGGTCAACGAGAAATCAGACCGGAAGGAGGAGAAGAAAGAAATTAGGACAGAAAAAAGGAATGAACACGTAAAAAGGAGCGATGACAGCAGCCGACAGAAGGAAGAGAAGTCCGCGAAGGAGAAGGAGGGCGACGGCGACGCTGCCAAATACAGTGTTGCTGAAAAGAGCAACAGCAAGCAAAAAACTGCTGACTTTATGAAGGAAGGTAGGGGCGCTCTCACCACCCTCACCCTACAGTCATGTATCATGGCGTCAGTGTGGGGGCTAGGTTTAATGTCTATATTTAATTTACCTTTTATAATGTACTGAAAAACTTCAGATGGGGGGGAAAAAAAGTGCCCCCCCCCACACATTGTAGCTGGGATTTGTATGGGTAAAAATATGTGAACTTTACTCTCCGGCTCAGTATAACGGCAATACCAAATATCCAAATGTATAGTGTCTTCTACAATATTCTGAGACACAACTTTTTTTTTTTTTTTTTTAATCTATTTTTGAAAAATATTTTAAATTGTATTTCTTTTAGTACCTTTTTAGGTGACTTGATCCTGCAATACTTATTTTAGACTTTTTAGTGACCTTACTATGGGGACGTAGAGGTGGACGTCAGTAAGCCCCAGCTGCCAAAACGACCTTGGGGGTGACTTGGACTTACCCTCTATTGACCGTTAACATGCTGGAGGAACACCTCCGGTACCCACTGTGTAAGGGGGTAGACTCTGCTCGGTACTCCTGCACCCGATGTACACATGTCACGTGGTCAGAGCTGTAAATCAGCGTGTAGCCTGCAGACCGACAGGGAAACCCAACCAATGTAATATACTGGGGAGCTGTGGAATTCTAGTACTTGGCACACACTGCTCGGTTTTGGTGACTTTTTTTCTACATGTATATTATGCCAGTTGCATTTTATTTTCTGACTATAGGAACGTGTATAATAGACTGATCTGTTCCATTATGACCACAATACAAATATTCCTTTCCTGCTCTACCTTCCACCTCTGCGGCAATTGCCATAATCTTGCACATCAAAAATCATCCCCATTGCACATAGTAAGCTATGATACATGAGATTATCTTTTAGGAAATAAAAATAACCCATTTCTATCACAGACCTTTTTTCTTTGTCGCTCCATTGGGAGACCCAGACAATTGGGTGTATAGCTTCTGCCTCCGGAGGCCACACAAAGTATTACACTTTAAAAAGTGTAACCCCTCCCCTCTGCCTATACACCCTCCCGTGCATCACGGGCTCCTCAGTTTTATGCTTTGTGTTGAAGGAGGCACACATTCACTCAAGCTCCCATTTTAGTCAGCAGCAGCTGCTGATTGTATCGGATGGAAGAAAAGAGGGCCCTAACAGGGCCCCCGGCATGCTCCCTTCTCACCCCACTAAGTCGGCGGTGCTGTTAAGGTTGAGGTACCCATTGCGGGTACAAAGGCTGGAGCCACATGCCGTTTTTCCTTCCCCATCCCTTAGAGGCTCTGGGAGAAGTGGGATCCTAACCGGTCACCATTCACTGGGACCGGGCTCCCTCCGCAGCCCCTGGGGGAATCTGACGGACAGGAGACTGAGTATCATCAGGGACAGGCCCTGCATCTATAAGGTACTCTGTGTCCCCTTGGGGACGGTGCATGGAGCGCCTGTGTTACAGACGCTGCAGCGGCTGCTGTTTTTTTGTGACGACCGGGACTACCGCGCCGACCGCGCCTGTTTGCCGGCCGCGTTATTAAATTTAGTCCCCGGCTTCTGCGGCCTAGTACCATAACTCCCGCCCCAGGGCCTGCCAGTCAGGGGTAAGGGCGGGACGGTCGACTGGACGTCGGCAGTGAGGGCTGGAGCATACTTAGGTGTTCTCCTCCCCCCTCACTGAGCACTGTGGGGCACCAGATTCCCGCACTTTATTAGTCACGCCCACGGCTCCCTCCCCTGAGAACTCTGGCAGCCATATTTACAATCACTTCTGTCGGTGGAGGATTTCAGAACGAGCTCTACAGCTCTGGGAGGCCCAGGCAGGGAATCTGGTGGACACACAACCGCTTTGGGCGGTCGGTAAGCCACACTGGTTACCCGGTGCTGGCCCCCCTTGGGTGCTGAAGTGTGTGTATGTATGTATGTGTATATATATATATATATATATATATATATATATATATATATATATATATATATAGTGTATGTATATGTATACATTTTCTCTGTTCGGCCGCATTGTTTTGCTTTTGGCTATATACCCTCAGTGATCACTCTCAGAGGAGACTACAGCATGTCGTCCGCAAAGAGCAAGGGTGCCAAGGCACAGGCTTATTTTGCAACCTGTACCTCTTGTGCGGCTATGTTACCTGCAGGTTCCACCTACCCTCACTGTGTGCAATGCTCGGCCCCTGTGGCACTCACTCAGCCGTTGCCTCGGGCACTGGTGGGACCCTCGGCTCAGGTAGAACCGCCGGCTTCCACTGTCCAGGTGGCAGGGACAGAGTTTGCAGTTTTGGCTGAGAAACTCTGAGTCGCTTTCACAATCCATGGCTCAGTCTATGGACAGATGTCTGCTAAGATACTAGAAGCCTTGCAGTCCAGATCGGTCACACAGGCCCCGGGCACTGTGAGTTCATCGCCCCCAGGCCCCTCTCGGTCGGTGCAGCAGAGTGCTCCTGGGGTGACACCTAGGTCCCACGGGGAGGACTCCGACACGGACCGCAGTCCCAGACCGGCTAAGCGGGCTCGCTGGGAACCTTCCCCGGCTTCATCACGCTGTTCGGGGTCGCAGCATGAGGACTCTCTGGAGGATGAGGCGGAGGTCGCAGCTCAGGGCTCTGATCCTGACGTTGCTCTCAATCTTGATACACCTGAAGGGGACGCCATAGTAAATGACCTTATAGCGTCCATCAACCAGGTGCTAGATCTTTCTCCCCCAACTCCACCTATAGAGGAGTCGGCTTCACAGCAGGAGAAACACCACTTTAGGTTTCCCAAACGTACACGGAGTGCGTTTTTCGATCACTCTAACTTCAGAGATGCTGTCCAGAAGCACAGAGCATTTCCGGACAAGCGCTTTACTAAGCGCCTTAATGACACACGTTACCCCTTCCCCCCCTGACGTAGTTAAGGGTTGGGCTCAGTGTCCCAAGGTGGATCCTCCAGTCTCTAGACTGGCGGCTAGATCCGTAGTATCAGTGGCAGATGGTTCATCGCTCAAGGATGCCACTGACAGGCAAATAGAGCTCCTGATGAAATCCATCTATGAAGCCATAGGCGCGTCTTTTGCTCCGGCCTTTGCAGCCGTGTGGGCACTCCAAGCTATCTCAGCTTGTCTGTCTGAGATTAATGCAGTCACACGTACCTCTGCTCCGCAAGTTGTGTCTTTGACTTCTCAGGCATCGGCCTTTTCGTCCTACGCCATGAACGCCGTCCTGGACTCAGCGAGCCGTACAGCGGTAGCGTCCGCCAATTCGGTGGCAGTCCGCAGGGCCATGTGGCTACGCGAATGGAAGGCAGACTCTGCTTCCAAGAAGTTCTTAACCGGTTTGCCATTTTCTGGCGACCGTTTGTTTGGCGAGCAATTGGATGAAATTGTTAAACAATCCAAGGGTAAGGACTCGTCCTTACCCCAGTACAAACCAAACAAACCTCAGCAACGAAAAATTCAATCGAGGTTTCGGTCCTTTCGGCCCTCAGCCAGGTCCCAATCCTCCACGTCCAACAGGTCAGAGAAGGGCCAGAGGAACTCTTCTGCATGGCGGTCTAAGTCACGTCCTCCAAAGACCGCCGGAGGAACCGCCTCCAAGGCGGCCCCCTCATGACTTTCGGCCTCCCCAAACCGCATCCTCGGTCGGTGGCAGGCTCTCCCGCTTTTGCGACGCCTGGTGGCCACATGTCCAAGACCGATGGGTGAGAGACATTCTGTCGCACGGTTACAGGATAGAGCTCAGCTCTCGTCCTCCGACTCGTTTCTTCAGAACATCTCCGCCCCCCGAGCGAGCCGATGCACTTTTTCAGGCGGTGAACACTCTGAAGGCAGAAGGAGTTGTGATTCCCGTTCCCATTCAAGAACGTGGTCGCGGTTTTTACTCCAACTTGTTCGTGGTGCCAAAAAAGGACGGATCATTCCGTCCCGTTCTGGACCTCAAACTGCTCAACAGACACGTGAGAACCAGACGTTTCCGGATGGAATCTCTCCGTTCTGTCATCGCCTCGATGTCCCAAGGAGACTTCCTAGCCTCAATCGACATCAGGGATGCTTATCTCCATGTGCCGATTGCACCAGAGCATCAACGCTTCCTGCGTTTCGCCATCGGGGACGAACACCTTCAGTTTGTGGCACTGCCTTTCGGCCTGGCGACAGCCCCACGGGTCTTCACCAAGATCATGGCATCCGTGGTGGCATCCGTGGTGGCGTGGTGGTGGTGGCCACTCGGTGATCCCTTACTTAGACGATCTCCTAGTCAAGGCACCCTCCCGGGTGGCATGTCAACACAGCCTGACCATTGCTCTGGAGACTCTCCAGAGGTTCGGGTGGATCATCAATTTCCCAAAGTCAAAATTGACACCGACCCAATCACTGACTTACCTCGGGATGGAGTTTCATACTCTCTCAGCGATAGTGAAGCTTCCGCTGGACAAACAGCGTTTGCTACAGACAGGGGTGCACTCTCTCCTTCGGACCCAGTAACACCCCTTGAGGCGCCTCATGCACTTCCTAGGGAAGATGGTGGCAGCAATGGAGGCAGTTCCCTTTGCGCAGTTTCATCTGCGTCCACTTCAATGGGACATTCTCCGCAAATGGGACAGGAGGTCGACGTCCCTAGACAGGAACGTGTCTCTTTCACTGGCAGCCAAAACCTCTCTTCAGTGGTGGCTTCTTCCCACTTCCTTGTCGAAGGGAAAATCATTCCTGCCCCCATCCTGGGCTGTGGTCACGACGGACGCGCGTCTGTCAGGGTGGGGAGCGGTCTTCCTCCACCACAGGGCTCAGGGAACCTGGACTCCGACAGAGTCCTCCCTTCAGATCAATGTTCTGGAGATAAGGGAAGTGTATCTAGCCCTAAAGGCGTTCAATCGGTGGTTGGAGGGCAGACAGATCCGCATACAGTCGGACAACGCCACGGCAGTCGCGTACATCAACCACCAGGGCGGCACACGCAGTCGTCAAGCCTTCCAAGAAGTTCGGCGGATTCTGCTGTGGGCGGAAGCCACAGCCTCCACCATCTCCGCAGTTCACATCCCGGGCGTAGAAAACTGGGAAGCAGACTTTCTCAGTCGCCAGGGCATGGACGCAGGGGAATGGTCTCTTCACCCGGACGTGTTTCAAGAGATCTGTTGCCGCTGGGAAACGCCGGACGTCGACCTCATGGCGTCTCGGCACAACAACAAAGTCCCGGCATTCATGGCACTGTCTCAAGATCACAGAGCTCTGGCGGCGGACGCATTAGTTCAGGATTGGTCGCAGTTTCGACTGCCTTATGTATTTCCTCCTCTGGCACTGCTGTCCAGAGTATTGCGCAAGATCAGGTCCGACTGCCGCCACGCCATCCTCGTCGCTCCAGACTGGCCGAGGAGGTCGTGGTACCCGGATCTGTGGCACCTCACGGTGGGTCAACCGTGGGCACTCCCAGACCGACCAGACTTGCTGTCTCAAGGGCCATTTTTCCATCTGAATTCTGCGGCCCTCAACCTGACTGTGTGGCCATTGAGTCCTGGCTCCTAGCGTCCTCAGGGTTATCTCAAGATGTCATTGCCACTATGAGACAAGCCAGGAAACCAACGTCCGCCAAGATCTATCACAGGGCTTGGAGGATCTTCTTATCCTGGTGCTCTGATCGGGGTTTTACCCCCTGGCCGTTTGCCTTACCCACTTTTCTTTCTTTCCTTTAATCCGGAATGGGTAAGGGTTTGTCTCTTGGCTCTCTCAAGGGACAAGTATCGGCGCTTTCCGTGTTTTTTCAAAAGCGTCTAGCCAGGCTTCCGCAGGTCCGCACGTTCCTGCAGGGAGTTTGCCACATAGTCCCACCTTACAAGCGTCCGCTGGAACCCTGGGATCTTAACAGGGTGCTAACGGCTCTTCAGAAACCACCTTTCGAGCCGATGCGGGATGTCTCTCTCACGCCTTTCGCAGAAGGTGGCCTTCCTAGTGGCAGTCACATCACTTCGGAGAGTGTCTGAGCTAGCAGCGCTGTCATGCAAAGCCCCCTTCCTGGTGTTTCACCAGGATAAGGTGGTTCTGCGTCCGGTCCCGGAATTTCTCCCTAAGGTGGTATCCCCTTTTCATCTCAATCAGGATATCTCCTTACCTTCCTTTTGCCCTCATCCAGTTCACCAATGTGAAAAGGATTTGCACTTGTTAGATCTCGTGAGAGCACTCCGGCTCTACATTTCTCGCACGGCGCCCCTGCGCCATTCGGATGCGCTCTTTGTCCTTGACGCTGGCCAGCGTAAGGGGTCGCAGGCTTCCAAGTCAACCTTGGCTCGGTGGATCAAGGAACCGATTCTTGAAGCCTACCGTTCTTCTGGGCTTCCGATTCCTTCAGGGCTGAAGGCCCATTCTACCAGAGCCGTGGGTGCATCCTGGGCATTGCGGCACCAGGCTACGGCTCAGCAGGTGTGTCAGGCGGCTACCTGGTCGAGTCTGCACACTTTCACGAAACACTAATCAGGTGCATGCCTATGCTTCGGCAGATGCCAGCCTAGGTAGGCGAGTCCTTCAGGCGGCGGTCGCCCACCTGTAAGAGGGGGCCGTTTTTCGGCTCTTTTTATCGAGGTATTCTTTTACCCACCCAGGGACTGCTTTTGGACGTCCCAATTGTCTGGGTCTCCCAATGGAGCGACAAAGAAGGGAATTTTGTTTACTTACCGTAAATTCCTTTTCTTCTAGCTCCTATTGGGAGACCCAGCACCCGCCCCTGTTCCCTTCGGGCTGTTCTTTTGTGTACACATGTTGTTCATGTTGAATTGTTCTTTTGGTTCATGGTTTCAGTTCTCCGAACATCCTTCGGATTGAATTTACCTTAGACCAATTTATAAGTTTCCTCCTTCCTGCTTTTGCACCAAAACTGAGGAGCCCGTGATGCACGGGAGGGTGTATAGGCAGAGGGGAGGGGTTACACTTTTTAAAGTGTAATACTTTGTGTGGCCTCCGGAGGCAGAAGCTATACACCCAATTGTCTGGGTCTCCCAATAGGAGCTAGAAGAAAAGGAATTTACGGTAAGTAAACAAAATTCCCTTCTTTTTTTTTTTTTTTTTTTTTCTTTATCGTTCCTATGGGAGACCCAGACCATGGGTGTTTAGCTTCTGCCTCCGGAGGACACACAAAGTACTACACCTAAAAGTGTAGCTCCTCCCTCTGAGCTTATACACCCCCTGGTGAGCCAGTCCCAGCCAGTTTATCGCTTTGTGTTCAGGAGGCATACATCCACACATGCATTCTCTTTTGATTTTTGGAAAGAGTTTGAAGAAAAGCGGGTCCAAGTCTGGACTCCCGGCATGTCCCTTCTCACCCCACTGTGTCGGCGGTGTTGTTAAGGTTGATTCCAAGGCTGGAGCCTTACATGCCGCGCTCCTTCACCATCCCTCCTGGGCTCTGGCTTGAAGTGGGAGCCAGCACGGTCTCCATGCTTGGCAGGAGACCGGTCTCCATCCGCAGCCCTTCAGGATCCTGCTGGACCGGAGCACTCATCCCCAGGGACTTGGAACCCTGCGTCTCAGCAAGCTAAGTACCTGAGACGTTTATATATTGGGGGTCCCTGTACTTTATTGTTGTGGGAGAGTGTGCTGACTGTGTTTTATGACATTTCCGGCGGGTTCTCTGGCTGTCGCCTGAGAACCGCGCCGATGGTGCCTGCGCGCCGGCCGCGCTGCTCAAATTTAGGCCCCGGCTTCGCCGGAGGCCTAGTTTCGGTTTCTCTGCCCTCGCATGTCACTCATGCAGAGGGACAGGCTCGGCTCCGCCCGGCGGCCGTTCAGCACAGGGGAGGGACACTCCTCACTGCAGTGTGTGTCTCCTCCCATGTAGGTCTCTATGGCCCTCCAGATCCCGCTCCTCAAGCAAGTCCCGCCCCCTCTCTTCGCTCCGGCGGCTCCAAAGCTGTATTCAGTATGCACTGCATGTAAGCTCCTGCTGCCTGAACCGAGCATATTCCCACATTGTGATGCCTGCTCTAACCTGGCGGTGCCTCAGCCTGGAGTCTCACCCCCAGTGGTCTCTCAGGTTGCTCCTGCTCCTGTGGCTGAACCCCCGGCTTGGGTAGAATCCTTTTCTAGGTCTATCTCCCAGTCTTTTGCTGACTCCATGGGACTTCTGTCCAGGACTTTGCTGAACATGCATCAGCCCCTTTCACAGGGTGCCTCTGCTGCCAGGGGTCTCTCAGGACCGGAGCTCACAGAGGATTCATCATCTGGTCCCAGACCCCGTCCTTCTAAGAAGAGACGCAGGGTTTCCTCTCCTTCCTCGTCCCGCGGCTCTGATTCAGGAGCTGACTCGCAGGATGAGGAGGATGCCTTTACGGGGGGCTCGGAGGTTAACTCCATGTGCCCTATTGATCTGTCCGAAAGTGACTCAGATGTTAGTGATTTGATTGCGTCCATTAATTCTGTACTGGATCTCAATCCGCCAGTATCAGAGGAACAACCCTCTCTGGCAGAAAA
Organism: Anomaloglossus baeobatrachus; assembly: GCF_048569485.1. Lineage (NCBI taxonomy): Eukaryota > Metazoa > Chordata > Amphibia > Anura > Aromobatidae > Anomaloglossus > Anomaloglossus baeobatrachus. The sequence goes on along the minus strand of NC_134353.1, from coordinate 85,082,662 downwards.
GCACCAGTTTACCTCACCTAAGAGAGTAAAGAGTGTGTTCTTTAACCACTCCAGTTTTCAGGCCGCTGTGACCAAGCCCAGGGCCTGTCCTGACAAACGCTTCCCAAAGCGTGGTTCTGACGACCGCTTTCTCTTTCCACCTGAGGTGGTCAAGGAGTTGGCTCATTCTCCAAAGGTAGACCCCCCGGTGTCTAGACTCTCAGCCCGGACCGTTGTATCGGTGGCTGATGGCACCTCTCTTAAGGATTCCACTGACCGCCAGATTGACCTTCTGGCCAAATCCGTATATGAAGCGGCGGGGGCCTCGTTCTCTCCGACTTTTGCAGCAGTGTGGGCTCTCAAAGCCATCTCTGCTTCTCTAGAGGGGATGCATTCCCTCGCCAGGGAATCTATGCCCGAAATGGTTACCTTAACTTCCCAAGCTTCAGCTTTTTCATCCTATGCCATGTCTGCCATGCTGGAGGCTTCTCACCGCACTGCGGTGGCTTCGGCTAATTCCTTCGCTATCCGCAGGATCTTGTGGCTTCGAGAGTGGAAGGCAGATGCTTCTTCAAAGAAGTACCTTGCTGGACTCCCTTTTGCTGGGTCCCGGCTGTTCAGTGAACAGCTGGATGAAATTATTAAGGAAGCTACTGGCGGGAAGAGTACTTCCATGCCACAAACCAAAACCAGGAAACCTGTCCAGGGCAGGAATCAGTCGAGGTTTCGTTCCTTTCGTTCCTCCAACTGCTCGTCCTCTAAGCCCTCGGCCTCGTCCACTAACTCAGCCAAGGACCAGAAATCCAACTGGCACCCAAAAGCGCGTCCACAAAAGACCGCAGGAGGTGCTGCCGCCAAGGCAGCCTCCTCGTGACTATCTGTCCGCGCCAGCAACGTCCTTAGTCGGTGGCAGGCTCTCCCACTTTGGCGACGCGTGGTTTCAACACGTTTCCGATCAGTGGGTGAGGGATATCATCTCCCACGGCTACAGGATAGAATTCTCTTCCAGCCCGCCAAACAGATTTTTTCTGTCAACTCCCCCCTGCTCCAAGGCCGCCGCCTTCTCACAGGCCGTGGCATCCTTGCAGGCCAACGGAGTAATTGTACCGGTTCCCGCCCGGGAACGGTTCAGAGGTTTCTACTCAAATCTCTTCCTAGTCCCCAAAAAGGACGGTTCCTTCCGGCCCATCCTGGATCTCAAGCTTCTCAACAAGCATGTTCAGGTGCGGCATTTTCGCATGGAGTCTCTGCGATCAGTCATTGCCTCAATGACCCAAGGGGATTTCCTGGCATCCATCGACATCAGAGATGCCTATCTGCATGTGCCAATTGCAGTTTCACACCAGCGTTGGCTACGTTTTGCAATCGGAGAGGAACATTTCCAATTCGTGGCTCTCACCTTCGGGTTGGCCACAGCTCCTCGGGTATTCACCAAGGTCATGGCAGCAGTGATTGCGGTCCTGCACCTACAGGGGTTGGCAGTGATCCCTTACCTGGACGACCTTCTAGTCAAGGCTTCATCCAGCGTGGACGGTCAGCGGAGTGTCTCGCTCACTCTCGCCACTCTAGCCCAATTCGGGTGGCTTGTCAATCTTCCCAAATCCACTCTGACTCCGACCCAGAGTCTCACGTACCTAGGGATGCAGTTCGAGACACTGCCGGCACTTGTGAAGTTGCCCTTAGTCAAACAGCAGTCCCTCCAACTGGCGGTGCGCTCTCCGCTGAGGCCCCGCCGTTATTCCCTCAGGCGCCTGATGCAGGTGCTGGGTCAGATGGTGGCGTCAATGGAGGCTGTTCCCTTTGCCCAGTTCCATCTGCATCCCCTGCAGCTGGACATTCTCCGCTGTTGGGACAAGCGGCCTTCCTCCTTGCACAGGTTAGTGGCTCTGTCGCCACAGACCAGGAGCTCTCTTCAGTGGTGGCTTCGGCCCCTCTCTCTGTCCCAGGGGCGCTCCTTTCTGGCCCCGTCCTGGGTGATCCTCAGCACGGATGCCAGTCTATCCGGCTGGGGAGCGGTATGTCTCCACCACCGAGCGCAGGGCACTTGGACTCCGTCCGAGTCAGCCCTTTCGATCAATGTGCTGGAAACCAGAGCCGTGCTTCTAGCTCTCCTAGCATTTCACCATCTGCTGGCGGGCAGGCACATCCGAGTCCAGTCAGACAACGCGACAGCGGTTGCCTACATCAATCACCAAGGCGGGACACGCAGCCGCCTGGCAATGTTGGAGGTACAACGCATCCTTCAATGGGCGGAGGACTCCAAGTCCACCATATCCGCAGTCCACATCCCAGGCGTGGAAAACTGGGAGGCAGATTATCTCAGCCGTCAAACCGTGGACAGTGGCGAGTGGTCCCTGCACCCGGCAGTTTTTCAGTCAATCTGCCGCAAATGGGGCACTCCGGACGTGGACCTAATGGCATCCCGCCACAACAACAAGGTTCCCGTTTACGTGGCTCGCTCCCACGATCCTCAGGCATTCGCCGCGGACGCTCTGGTTCAAAACTGGTCCCAGTTTCGTCTGTCCTACGTGTTTCCCCCTCTAGCCCTCTTGCCCAGAGTCCTGCGCAAGATCAGAATGGAGGGCCGTCGAGTCATCCTCATTGCTCCGGACTGGCCCAGGCGAGCTTGGTACCCAGACCTTCTCCATCTGTCCGTAGAGGTGCCGTGGCATCTTCCGGACCGTCCAGACCTTCTCTCACAAGGTCCGTTTTTCCGCCTGAATTCTGCGGCTCTCAAATTGACGGCGTGGCTCTTGAGTCCTGGATCTTGACAGCTTCTGGTATCCCTCCTGAAGTCATCTCCACTATGACTCGGGCCCGTAAGTCTTCCTCCGCCAAGATCTATCACAGGACTTGGAAAATTTTCCTGTCCTGGTGTCGCTCTTCCGGCCATCCTCCTTGGCCATTTTCCTTGCCGACCCTTCTGTCATTTCTACAGTCCGGTCTGCAGCTGGGACTGTTCCTCAACTCTCTCAAGGGACAAGTCTCAGCTCTGTCAGTGCTGTTCCAGCGACGTCTCGCCCGGCTGGCTCCGGTCCGCACCTTCATGCAGGGCGCGTCTCACATCATTCCGCCTTACCGGCGGCCCTTGGATCCTTGGGACCTCAATTTGGTTCTCACGGTTTTACAGAAACCCCCCTTTGAGCCTCTTAGGGAGGTTTCTTTGTTTCGTCTTTCACAGAAAGTGGTCTTTCTAGTGGCCATAACTTCCCTCAGGAGAGTCTCCGATTTGGCTGCGCTCTCTTCGGAGTCACCTTTTTTGGTTTTTCATCAAGACAAGGTGGTTCTTCGTCCGACTTCGGACTTTCTTCCTAAGGTGGTCTCTCCTTTCCACCTTAACCAGGACATTACCCTACCTTCCTTTTGTCCGGCTCTTGTTCATCGCTTTGAAAAAGCGTTGCATACTCTGGATCTGGTGCGTGCTCTCCGGATCTATGTGTCTCGCACCGCTGCTCTTAGGCGGTGCACCTCTCTTTTTGTGCTAACCACAGGTCGGCGCAAGGGCCTCTCTGCTTCTAAGCCGACCTTAGCCCGTTGGATTAGGTCGACCATTTCAGACGCCTACCAGTGTTCTCAGGTGCCTCCCCCGCCGGGGATCAAGGCACACTCGACCAGAGCTGTCGGTGCCTCTTGGGCTTTCAGGCACCAGGCTACGGCTCAACAAGTCTGTCAGGCTGCCACTTGGACTAGCCTGCATACCTTTTCAAAGCACTACCAAGTGCATGCTCATGCTTCGGCAGATGCGAGCTTGGGCAGACGCATCCTTCAGGCGGCTGTCGCCCATTTGTGAAGTTAGGCTCCGCCTACTTCTTAGTATTTCTGTTTATTTCCCACCCATGGACTGCTTTGAGACGTCCCATGGTCTGGGTCTCCCATAGGAACGATAAAGAAAAAGAGAATTTTGTTTACTTACCGTAAATTCTTTTTCTTATAGTTCCGTATTGGGAGTCCCAGCTCCCTCCCTGTTGCTTGTTGGCAATTTCTTGTTCCGCGTGTTATCACCGGCTGTTGTCGTGTACAGAGTCTCCGGTTGTTCCGGTTTTTGCTCTGTTTTTACTTGTGGGTGGCTATTCTCCTTCAGCTTTTGCACTAAACTGGCTAGATCTGGTTCTCCAGGGGGTGTATAAGCTCAGAGGGAGGAGCTACACTTTTAAGTGTAGTACTTTGTGTGTCCTCCGGAGGCAGAAGCTAAACACCCATGGTCTGGGTCTCCCAATACGGAACTATAAGAAAAAGAATTTACGGTAAACAAAATTCTCTTTTTCTTCGGCGCTCCATTGGGAGACCCAGACGATTGGGTGTATAGCACTGCCTCCGGAGGCCACACAAAGCAATTACACTAAAAAGTGTAAGGCCCCTCCCCTTCTGGCTATACACCCCCAGTGGGATCACTGGCTCACCAGTTTTCTGCTTTGTGCGAAGGAGGTCAGACATCCACGCATAGCTCCACTGTTTAGTCAGCAGTAGCTGCTGACTATATCGGATGGAAGAAAAGAGGGCCCATATGGGGCCCCCAGCATGCTCCCTTCTTACCCCACTTGTGGTTTGTAAGGTTGAGGTACCCATTGCGGGTACGGAGGCTGGAGCCCACATGCTGTTTTCCTTCCCCATCCCCCTGTGGGGCTCTGAGGAAGTGGGATCTTACCGGCCACCAAGCCCTGAGGCCGGGCTCCATCCACAGACCCATAGAACCTGCTGGATGTGGAGCGGGAGTGCCGTTCAGGGACAAGGCCCTGCAACTTTCCGGTACTCTGTGTCCCCGTATGACAGGCCACGCACATCCCAGACTTGCTGGGTGTGCTAGTGCGCCGGGGACTGTAGCGCTGTGCGCTGGGCTTATAGTCCCCGCAGATTACTGGGGGACTTTATGTGTGTGGATCGCCGCGCCGACCGCCCCTGGAGCGGCGGCGCAGCTGCGACTTGTAGTGCGCCGGGGACGCGCCGACCGCGCTTTTACGGCGGCGGCGCTTCTAACTTTAGTTCCCGGTTTGTTCTGCGGCCTAGCTCCGCTTCGTTAACGCCCCCCACCCTGTCAATCAGGGTAGGGGAGAGACGTTGTTCAATCGGCAGCGCCGAGGGCTGGAGCACGATTTACATGCTCCAGCCCTCTCACTGAGCACAGTAGGACACAGGCTTCGCGCTTTTTCTCTGTGCACGCCCTAGGCCCGCCCCCAGGCTTGCAGCTCCCCAGGACGCCGGCAGCCATTATACACATGCAGTCTGGCTGGAGAACGGACGCAGGCTCTGGGGGACCCAGGCTAGGGATTTCTGGCGACCACACACCCGCGCTAAGCGGGCGGTAAGCAGCACATACGTGCGGCCCCACTAGTGCCACAGCAGGGCTGTGGAGTCGGAGTCGGAGTCGTGGAGTCGGAGTCGGAGCTCATTTTGGTGGAGTCGGAGTCGGTATAAAATGCACCGACTCCGACTCCTAAAATATATAATAAATTGGGGACAGGAGTGCAATGCAGAATGTGCTGAATATTTTACTAAATAATAACATTTAGTATAATGCTTATATTTAAGTGAAAAATTTATTGTAGTACAATGTGAACATCAGACATTTAATTGTTTTTATGATACAATAATCAAGATATTTGGATAGAACATAAAATATTTATTGGAATACAACTTTAGAACACAAAAAACTAATAAATTGTAAATATGTAATATATATATATATATATATATATACAGTGTGTATATACACACACAAGATATATATGTAATCTACTGTATATTACATAGTGTATTACATATTTACAATTTATTACAGTTTTTTGTGTTCTAAAGTTGTATTCCAATAAATATATTTTATGTTCTATCCAAATATCTTGATTATTGTATCATAAAAATTATTAAATGTCTGATGTTCACATACACATATTCATGTACTACAATAAATTTTTCACCTAACTATAAGCAATATATGTCGGAGTCGGAGTCGGAGTCGGAGTCGGAGTCGGAGTCGGAGTCGGAGTCGGAGTCGGAGTCGGAGTCGGAGTCGGAGTCGGAGTCGGAGTCGGAGTCGGAGTCGGAGTCGGAGTCGGAGTCGGAGTCGGAGTCGGAGTCGGAGCAAGAGAATTTGAGGAGTCGGAGTCGGAGTCGGAGTCGGAGTCGGAGCAAGAGAATTTGAGGAGTCGGAGTCGGAGTCGGTGCAAGAGAATTTGAGGAGTCGGAGTCGGAGTCGGTGCAAGAGAATTTGAGGAGTCGGAGTCGGAGTCGGTGCAAGAGAATTTGAGGAGTCGGAGTCGGAGTCGGTGCAAGAGAATTTGAGGAGTCGGAGTCGGAGTCGGTGCAAGAGAATTTGAGGAGTCGGAGTCGGAGTCGGTGCAAGAGAATTTGAGGAGTCGGAGTCGGAGTCGGTGCAAGAGAATTTGAGGAGTCGGAGTCGGAGTCGGTGCAAGAGAATTTGAGGAGTCGGAGTCGGAGTCGGTGCAAGAGAATTTGAGGAGTCGGAGTCGGAGTCGGTGCAAGAGAATTTGAGGAGTCGGAGTCGGAGTCGGTGCAAGAGAATTTGAGGAGTCGGAGTCGGAGTCGGTGCAAGAGAATTTGAGGAGTCGGAGTCGGAGTCGGTGCAAGAGAATTTGAGGAGTCGGAGTCGGAGTCGGTGCAAGAGAATTTGAGGAGTCGGAGTCGGAGTCGGTGCAAGAGAATTTGAGGAGTCGGAGTCGGAGTCGGTGCAAGAGAATTTGAGGAGTCGGAGTCGGAGTCGGTGCAAGAGAATTTGAGGAGTCGGAGTCGGAGTCGGTGCAAGAGAATTTGAGGAGTCGGAGTCGGAGTCGGTGCAAGAGAATTTGAGGAGTCGGAGTCGGAGTCGGAGTCGGTGCAAGAGAATTTGAGGAGTCGGAGTCGGAGTCGGAGTCGGTGCAAGAGAATTTGAGGAGTCGGAGTCGGAGTCGGAGTCGGAGTCGGTGCAAGAGAATTTGAGGAGTCGGAGTCGGAGTCGGAGTCGGAGTCGGAGTCGGAGTCGGAGTCGGAGTCGGAGTCGGAGTCGGAGTCGGAGTCGGAGTCGGAGTCGGAGTCGGAGTCGGTGCAAGAGAATTTGAGGAGTCGGAGTCGGAGTCGGAGTCGGAGTCGGAGTCGGAGTCGGAGTCGGAGTCGGAGTCGGAGTCGGAGTCGGAGCAAGAGAATTTGAGGAGTCGGAGTCGGAGTCGGTGCAAGAGAATTTGAGGAGTCGGAGTCGGAGTCGGTGCAAGAGAATTTGAGGAGTCGGAGTCGGAGTCGGTGCAAGAGAATTTGAGGAGTCGGAGTCGGAGTCGGTGCAAGAGAATTTGAGGAGTCGGAGTCGGAGTCGAAGGTTTGGCTTACCGACTCCACAGCCCTGGTTATATTTGTGTACTGTTTTTCGCTGTACCAGATATCAAGGGTGCCAAGGCAAGGGCTGCTTACACTGCTTGTACAGCATGTGGGGCTAATCTACCAGCAGGCTCCAACGACTCTCATTGTGTGCAATGTTCAGTCCCAGTGGCACTTCGTCAGCCAGAGCCTATGGTGGTGGTAGCCCAGGCAGAGTCGCCTGCGAACCCTGCCCCGGTGACTGGGTCAGAATTTGCAGTTTTTGCTGATAAAATGTCTGTGACTATGGCAAAAATCCTGGAAACCTTGCAGTCCAGGCCAGTTGCTCAGACCATGGACACCGCTGTGTCTATGTTCCCCGGCCCCCCTCAGCTGGAATTAATCCGTAATTCAAGGGGGTCCCAGGCATCACAGGCTGAGGGCTCTGACTCCGATGACAGTCCCAGTCCGCCTAAGCGAGCTCGCTGGGAGAGACCCTCCACGTCATCACGCGGATCAGGGTCTCAGCGAGAAGGGTCTCTATATGATGACTCAGAGGTGGGTGATCAGGAGTCTTGTCCTGACGCCGCACTCAATTTGGATACGCCAGATGGTGACGCCATGGTAAATGACCTTATAGCGGCCATCAATAGGCTGTTGGATATTTCTCCCCCAGCCCCTTCTGCAGAGGAGGCAGCTGCACAGCAGGAGAAATTCAATTTCCTGTATCCCAAGCGTAAATCGAGTACTTTTCTGGACCACTCTGACTTCAGAGAATCCATCCAGAAACACAATACTTATCCGGACAAGCGTTTTTCTAAACGCCTTAAGGATACACGTTATCCTTTTCCCCCTGACGTGGTCAAACGCTGGACCCAGTGTCCAAAAGTGGACCCTCCAATATCCAGGCTTGCAGCTAGATCCATAGTTGCAGTGGAGGATGGGGCTTCACTTAAAGATGCCAATGACAGACAGATGGACCTTTGGTTGAAATCTGTCTATGAAGCTATCGGCGCGTCGTTTGCTCCAGCATTCGCGGCCGTGTGGGCGCTCCAAGCTATTTCAGCTGGTCTGGCACAGGTGGACTCTCTCATACGTCCAGCAGTGCCGCAAGTGGCGTCCCTAACTACACAAATGTCTGCGTTTGCGACCTACGCTATCAATGCGGTACTGGACTCTACGAGCCGTACCTCAATGGCATCCGCCAACTCTGTAGTTTTGCGCAGAGCCTTGTGGTTAAAAGAATGGAAAGCAGATTCTGCTTCTAAAAAATGTTTAACCAGCTTGCCATTATCTGGAGACAGACTGTTTGGTGAGCAATTGGCGGAAATCATTAAACAGTCCAAAGGTAAGGACTCCTCCTTACCCCAGCCCAGATCAAGCAAACCTCCACAGAGGAAGTGGCAGTCAAAGTTTCGGTCCTTTCGAGGCTCGGGCAAGCCCCAATTCTCCTCGTCCAAAGGGACTCAGAAAGAGCAAAGGAGCTCTGATTCCTGGCGGGCTCACTCACGCCCCAAGAAAGCAACCGGAGGTACCGCTTCCAAGGCGGCTGCCTCATGACTTTCGGCCGCCTCCCTCCGCATCCTCGGTCGGTGGCAGGCTCTCCCGCTTTTGCGACATTTGGCTGCCACAGGTCAAAGACCGGTGGGTAACAGACATTTTGTCTCACGGGTACAGGATAGAGTTCAGTTCTCGTCCTCCGCCTCGGTTCTTCAGAACTTCCCCACATCCCGACCGAGCAGATGCCCTTCTGCAGGCGGTGAATTCTCTAAGAGCAGAAGGAGTGGTGGTCCCTGTTCCTCTTCAGGAACGAGGTCAAGGTTTTTACTCCATTCTCTTTGTGGTGCCAAAAAAGGACGGCTCATTCCGTCCTGTTCTGGACCTAAAACTGCTCAACAAGCATGTGAACGCCAGGCGGTTCCGGATGGAATCCCTCCGCTCAGTCATTGCCTCAATGTCTCAAGGAGATTTCCTAGCATCAATAGACATCAAGGATGCTTATCTCCACGTGCCGATTGCTACAGAGCACCAACGCTTTCTACGCTTCGTGATAGGAGACGACCATCTTCAGTTCGTAGCTCTGCCATTTGGTCTGGCGACAGCCCCACGGGTGTTCACCAAGATCATGGCGGCAGTGGTAGCAGTCTTGCACTCTCAGGGACACTCTGTGATCCCTTACTTGGTATCTACTGGTCAAGGCACCCTCTCAAGAGGCATGCCAACTCAGCTTGACTGTTGCACTGGAGACTCTCCAGACGTTCGGGTGGATCATCAACTTCTCAAAGTCAAATCTGTCACCGACCCAATCACTAACGTATCTTGGCATGGAGTTTCATACTCTCTCAGCGATAGTGAAGCTTCCGCTGGACAAGCAGCGGTCTCTACAGACTGGGGTGCAGGCTCTCCTTCAAAGTCAGTCGCACTCCTTAAGACGCCTCATGCACTTCCTCGGGAAGATGGTGGCGGCAATGGAGGCGGTTCCGTTTGCGCAGTTTCATCTGCGCCCACTTCAATGGGACATTCTCCGCCAATGGGACGGGAAGTCAACATCCCTGGACAGGAAAGTCTCCCTTTCCCAGACGGCCAAGGACTCTCTGCAGTGGTGGCTTCTTCCCACCTCATTATCACAGGGAAGATCCTTCCTACCACCGTCTTGGGCGGTGGTCACGACAGACGCGAGTCTGTCAGGGTGGGGAGCAGTTTTTCTCCACCACAGGGCTCAGGGTACGTGGACTCAGCAGGAGTCCACCCTTCAGATCAATGTTCTGGAAATCAGAGCAGTGTATCTTGCCCTACTAGCCTTCCAGCAGTGGCTGGAAGGAAGGCAGATCCGAATTCAGTCGGACAACTCCACAGCGGTGGCATACATCAACCACCAAGGGGGGACACGCAGTCGGCAAGCCTTCCAGGAAGTCCGGCGGATTCTGATGTGGGTGGAAGCCACGGCCTCCACCATATCCGCAGTTCACATCCCCGGCGTAGAAAACTGGGAAGCAGACTTCCTCAGTCGCCAGGGCATGGACGCAGGGGAATGGTCCCTTCACCCAGACGTGTTTCAGGAAATCTGTCGCCGATGGGGAAGGCCGGACGTCGACCTAATGGCGTCCCGGCACAACAACAAGGTCCCAACCTTCATGGCACGGTCTCGCGATCAAAGAGCGCTGGCGGCAGACGCCCTAGTGCAAGATTGGTCGCAGTTCCGGCTCCCTTATGTGTTTCCACCTCTGGCACTCTTGCCCAGAGTGCTACGCAAGATCAGATCCGATTGCAGCCGCGTCATACTCGTCGCCCCAGACTGGCCGAGGAGGGCGTGGTATCCGGATCTGTGGCAGCTCACGGTCGACCAACCGTGGGCACTACCAGGCCGACCAGACTTACTGTCCCAAGGGCCGTTTTTCCATCGGAATTCTGCGGCCCTGAACCTGACTGTGTGGCCATTGAATCCTGGATCCTAGCGTCTTCAGGATTATCCCAAGGGGTCGTTGCCACCATGAGACAGGCTAGGAAGCCCACATCCGCTAAGATCTACCACAGAACGTGGAGGATATTCTTATCCTGGTGCTCTGCTCAGGGAGTGTCTCCCTGGCCATTTGCATTGCCTACCTTTCTTTCTTTCCTGCAATCTGGGTTAGAAAAAGGTTTGTCGCTCGGCTCCCTTAAAGGTCAGGTCTCGGCGCTATCCGTCTTTTTTCAGAGGCGTTTGGCACGCCTTCCTAAGGTGCGCACGTTCCTATAGGGGGTTTGCCATATCGTACCCCCGTACAAGCGGCCGTTAGATCCATGGGATCTGAACAGGGTACTAGTTGCCCTCCAGAAGCCGCCCTTCGAGCCTCTGAGGGAGGTTTCACTTTCTAGACTATCACAGAAAGTGGCTTTTCTGGTAGCGATCACATCTCTTCGGAGAGTGTCTGAGCTGGCAGCGCTGTCATCCAAGGCTCCCTTCCTGGTCTTCCACCAGGACAAGGTAGTGCTGCGCCCCATTCAGGAGTTTCTCCCGAAGGTGGTATCCTCTTTTCATCTTAATCAGGATATCTCTTTGCCTTCGTTTTGTCCTCATGCAGTTCATCAGTATGAGAAGAATTTACATTTGTTAGATCTGGTGAGAGCACTCAGAATCTACATTTCCCGCACGGCGCCCTTGCGCCGTTCGGATGCACTCTTCGTCATTGTCGCTGGTAAGCGCAAAGGGTCGCAGGCTTCTAAGGCCACCCTGGCTCGATGGATCAAAGAACCAATTCTTGAAGCCTACCGTTCTGCTGGGCTTCCGGTTCCATCAGGGCTGAAGGCCCATTCTACCAGAGCCGTGGGTGCGTCCTGGGCATTGCGACACCAGGCTACGGCTCAACAGGTGTGCCAGGCAGCTACCTGGTCGAGTCTGCACACTTTCACCAAACATTATCAGGTGCATACCTATGCTTCGGCGGACGCCAGCCTAGGTAGAAGAGTCCTGCAGGCGGCAGTTGCCTCCCTATAGGGGAGGGCTGTCTTGCAGCTCTAACATGAGGTATTCTTTACCCACCCAGGGACTGCTTTTGGACGTCCCAATCGTCTGGGTCTCCCAATGGAGCGCCGAAGAAGAAGGGAATTTTGTTACTTACCGTAAATTCCTTTTCTTCTAGCTCCTATTGGGAGACCCAGCACCCGCCCTGTTGTCCTTCGGGATTTTTGGTTTGTTTGCGGGTACACATGTTGTTCATGTTGAACGGTTTTCAGTTCTCCGATGTTACTCGGAGTGAATTTGTTTAAACCAGTTATTGGCTTTCCTCCTTCTTGCTTTTGCACTAAAACTGGTGAGCCAGTGATCCCACTGGGGGTGTATAGCCAGAAGGGGAGGGGCCTTACACTTTTTAGTGTAATTGCTTTGTGTGGCCTCCGGAGGCAGTGCTATACACCCAATCGTCTGGGTCTCCCAATAGGAGCTAGAAGAAAAGGAATTTACGGTAAGTAACAAAATTCCCTTCTTTGCCTTTATCTCCCCTTGCCCAAAATTATATATATTTTTTTTTTTTTCCCCCCCAACATTGCCGTATAAGAGCTTGTTTTTTGCAGGGACTGTTTTGAAAAACACGATTCTACCATTTAAAGAGGTTGCCGCTACTTTTACATTGATGGCCTATCCTTAGTAGAGACACCTGAGGAAAGCAAGGGGATCTTGCTGAAACGCGTTGTGAAGTGATAACAAGAGCTTTATCTTTTTAACAATAAAGCCTAATCTTCAAAAGAACATTTGGAATCTGATCCATCATTAGCGCTCAAAGACCGGTTTCATCACTATTATCTACATATCCTTAGTAGAGGTCATCAATGTCTGATCGGCCGAGGTCTGACACCAGACACCCCCGCTGATCACCTGTTCAGTCCCGGCTGCGGCTATAGAATGTCGGATGTGTTCAGTTCCGGAGCGGCCCATCTTCTGATCATGGCAGTGGCCGGCTATTGCACATCTGCCTCCTATTGATTAGAATAGCAGGCTCATGTGCTGTACCAGGCCGCTGCTGCTATCAGAAGACGGGGCAGCTCCAGAACTGAGCTTTTCCGGCTGTCTGCCGCCGCCGGGACCAAGAACAGCTGATGTACTGGGTGTCTGACCCCGACCGATCAGACATTGATGACCTCTCCTAAGCATAGGCCGTCAATGTAAAAGTTGACAACCTCTTTAACCCCTTCACGACCGCGGGCAGTAAAATTACGTCCTATTTTAACGTGACTTAACGACCAGGGACGTAATTTTACTGCCTAAACTTCATTTGATTGCCGTGGCCATAGCAACGGCTTTCAAATGATGTCCCCTGCTGTTTCTTACAGGAGGGGACCTTTGCTTGACCCCAGGGGGGGTGGCATCGCCACCCCCTATCGACGATCGATGTGATTGGCTGTTCAAATCTGAACCGCCAACCACATCGATCGCACTAATTTCGGCAAAAATAATGCCCGAATTAGTGCGATCCTGTGAGATCCAGCTATGAGATGCCGCAGCTGCTGCAGCATATCATAGGTGGACCTCAAACATGCCGCCCCCAGCCCCTGCAGCACTGATTGGAGCGATCGTGCTATGACGCGCAATCGCTCCAATCAGTGTGCAGTGGGGCGGTCTGATCTGCCGGTGGCCGCCCTCCCCAGGCCTGTGCTGCTCTGGGGACCCTCCCCCAACATGTCTGCAGCGTGGAGTGGCTGGTACTTTTGGTACCACGCCACCGCTGCTGCAGCCGCAGACGCCGCCTCTGCTGTCACCGCGCCAGCTCCAAAGGTAAGTATTGCGCTCCGGCGATGGCCCCTGCGCGCTCCCGTGAAGGCCCCTGCGCGCTCCCGTGAAGGCCCCTGCCCGTGCCCCCCCCCGATCTGCCCCCCCCCGATCTGCCCCCCTACGCCCCGATCTGCCCCCCTACGCCCCGATCTGCCCCCCGGCATCCCGATCTGCTCCCCACGCGATCTGCCTGCCTCCTCTGTCATCTCTATTCTGCTTCCAAAGTTCCTTCCTTCTGCCTTTGCTTCTCCGCCCCCTCTGCTCTCCCTCTAACCCCCCCCCCCCATCTGGCCCCCCTCTCCCCATCCCCCCCTGTCCCCCCCCCGACGTCCTCTTACCTGCCTTCACGGGTCGTCCGAGGTCTTCACTGGCCCGATCACATCTGCCTCCATCGCTGGGTCCTTCTGCTGATCTGTCCAACGTCCTGCCTGCTGCTGGTGTAAAGCTGTCTATCTCACTGCCTTGTTCCTCTGCAACTCTTCTGGTCAGTGATCCTCTTGGTACTGTGAGTATAACTTTTTTTTTTTTTTTTTCTTGTATCCTGTCCATTTTTACACTTCATCTGTCCGTGCGTCCCGCCGAGCGCTGATCAGGGATGCAGATAACGGATCTGCATCCGTGGTCAGTTTTTGGCGTGACTTTTTTCCGTATTCGCGACGCTTTTTGTATCGCGTCCGACCGTGCGTCCCGCCGAGCGCTGATCAGGGATGCAGATAACGGATCGGCATCCCTGCTCAATTTTTGGCGTGACTTTTTTCCGTATTCGCGACGCTTTTTGTATCGCATCCGTCCGTGCGTCCCGCCGAGCGCTGATCAGGGATGCAGATAACGGATCGGCATCCCTGCTCAATTTTTGGCGTGACTTTTTCCGTATTCGCGACAATTTTTGTATGGCATCCGTCTGTGCGTCCCGCCGAGCGCTGATCAGGGATGCACATAACATATCTGCATCCATGGTCAATTTTTGGCGTGACTTTTTTTTTTTTACGTATCCCCGACGCTTTTTTTATCGCATCCGACCGTGCGTCCTGCAGCGGCCGATCAGTGCATTGCGTCTGTGCGTTTGAAAAGTCAAATGGCGCTCCTTCTCTTCTGAGCCCCGCCATGCGCTCAATTACTTTCCACCACATATGAGGTATCTGCGTACTCAGGAGAAAATGCACAATACGTTTTATGGTGCATTTTTTCCTGATAGCCTTGTGAAAAAAAAAGCTACCTAGTTGAAGCAACCGTTTTTGTGGTAAAAAAAAATTTTTTCTTTTCACGGCTCAACGCTATAAACTTCTGTGAAGCCCCCAGGTGTTCAAAGTGCTCACCAAACATCTAGAAAAATTATTTGAGGGCTCTAGTTTCCAAAATGGTGTCACTTGTGGGGGATCTCCACTGTTTAGGCACCATAGGGGGTCTCCAAACCCGACATGGCGTCCGCTAATGATTCCAACCAATTTTGCTGTCAAATGGCGCTCCTTCTCTTCTGAGCCCCGCTATGCGCCCAAACAATTACTTTCCACCACATATGATGTATCTGCGTACTCAGGAGAAAATGCACAATACATTTTATGGTGCATTTTTTCCTGTTACCCTTGTGAAAAAAAAGCTACCTAATTGAAGCAACCGTTTTGTGGTAAAAAATTTTTTTTTTCTTTTCACGGCTCAACGCTATAAACTTCTGTGAAGCTCCCAGGTGTTCAAAGTGCTCACCAAACATCTAGAAAAATTATTTGAGGGCTCTAGTTTCCAAAATGGGGTCACTTGTGGGGGAGCTCCATTGTTTAGGCACCTCAGGGGGTCTTCAAACCTGACATGGCGTCCGCTAATGAGTGCAGCTAATTTTGCATTTAAATGGCGCTCCTTGCCTTCCGAGCACTGCCGTGTGTCCAAACATTTGATTTCCACCACATATGAGGTATCTGCGTACTCAGGAGAAAATGGACAATATATTTTATGTTGCATTTTTTCCCAATACCCTTGTGAAAAAAAAAGCTACCTAGTTGAAGCAACAGTTTTGTGGTAAAAAAAAATTTTTTTCTTTTCACGGCTCAACGTTATAAACTTCTGTGAAGCCCCCAGGTGTTCAAAGTGCTCATCAAACATCTAGAAAAAATATTTGAGGGCTCTAGTTTCCAAAATGGGGTCACTTGTGGGGGAGCTCCATTGTTTAGGCACCTCAGGGGGTCTTCAGACCCGACATGGCGTCCGCTAATTAGTGCAGCTAATTTTGCGTTCAAAAATTCAAATGGCGCTCCTTGCATTCCAAGCACTGCCGTGTGTCCAAACATTTGATTTCCACCACATATGAGGTATCTGCGTACTCAGGAGAAAATGGACAATACATTTTATGTTGCATTTTTTCCCGATACCCTTGTGAAAAAAAAAGCTACCTAGTTGAAGCAACAGTTTTGTGGTAAAAAAATTTATTTTTCTTTTCACGGCTCAACGTTATAAACTTCTGTGAAGCCCCCAGGTGTTCAAAGTGCTCATCAAACATCTAGAAAAAATATTTGAGGGCTCTAGTTTCCAAAATGGGGTCACTTGTGGGGGAGCTCCATTGTTTAGGCACCTCAGGGGGTCTTCAAACCCGACATGGCGTCCGCTAATGAGTGCAGCTAATTTTGCGTTCAAAAATTCAAATGGCGCTCCTTCCCTTCCGAGCTCCGCTGTGCACCCAAACAATTGATTTTTACCACATATGGGGTATCGGCGTACTCAGGAGAAAATGCACAATAAATTGTAGGGTGCACTTTCTCTTTTCTCCCTTGTGAAAATGAAAATTTTATGGCTAAAGTAACATTTTTGTGTTAAAAAGTAAAATTTTCATTTTTTCCTTCCACATTGCTTTGGTTCCTGTGAAGCACCTAAAGGGTTAATAAACTTTTTGGATGTGGTTTTGAGCAGAGTGAGGGGTGCAGTTTTTAGAATGGGGTCACTTTTGGGTATTTTCTGTCACCTAGGCCTCTCAAAGTCACCTCAAATGTGATGTGGTCCCTAAAAAAAATTTTCTAAATTTTGTTGGAAAAATGAGAAATTGCTGATGAACTTTGACCCCTTCTAACTTCCTAACGAAAAAAAAATTTGTTTCGAAAATTGCGCTGATGTAAAGTAGACAAGTGGGAAATGTTATTTAGTAACTATTTTGTGTGACATATCTCTCAGATTTATGGGCATAAATTTTCAAAGTTTGAAAATTGCGAAATTTTCAAAATTTTCGCCAAATTTCCTAAATTTTCACAAATAAACGCAAAAAATATCGGCCTAAATTTACCACTGACATGAAGTACAATATGTCACGAAAAAACAATCTCAGAATCGCCAGGATCCGTTGAAGCGTCCCAGAGTTATAACCTGTCAAAGTGACACTGGTCAGAATTGCAAAAAATGGCCCGGTCATTAGGGTGTTTTAGTGGCCGGGGGTGAAGGGGTTAATGTACTTAAAAAATAGGCATATAAATAATGTTGGGGTGGAATAGAATGAAAAAAATATTCACAGTGAAATTTGCCATTGTTACTTTGGGTTTTATATTTACGCTGCTCACTTAATAGTAAAAAATGACCTTTCTATACATAGATGTTGGTACAATTATGGTGATACAAGATTTCTATAGCTGATTAATTTTTATTTATTACATAGAGGACTGGAATAAAACATTATTTTTTAGCGTTTTTTTGTTTTGATTTGTTTTTTTTTTTTTTTTTTTTTATATATTTCACCTCTCCTTTGCAGAAATGATTGAAATATAAGTATTTGGCACTTTAAACAGTTTAAAAAAAAAATTAAGTCTTTGGGCATTCCCAGAGAGATTTCACTGGGGGTGAGTACTCTCCCTCTTTAACGCTGACCAGTAACAGGCAGGCAGCAACACACTGGAGAAATAACACTCCCCAGCCTCACTTTACACATTGAATCTCATTACAAACAGTAACTCTCCGCAAATTCACATGAGCTTTATTGGCAGGATAAACTATACATTGGCATTGCCAAAGGAAGTGTTGTGCTGGCAATTCTGCTGTTTCTCTGACGCCTCATTGGGGGACACAGGACCATGGGTGTTATGCTGCCTATCCATAGGAGGACACTAAGTAGATGCAAAAAGCATAGCTCCTCCTTTGCAGTATACACCCCCTGGCCGGACCAGGCAACCTCAGTTTTAGCTTAGTGTCTGTAGGAGACACATCCTTTCAAGGTTTTGTTATTTTTTGAGGGCGACTGTTTCCCTTAGGGACCGATCTCCCACTACCATCAACGGGCGGGAACGCGGAGTGTTGCCTCCACGTACCCCCTCCTGCGACGCTGGATCCTGGGCTGCCTTTTACTGGACGACGGGTCCCACAGACACCGATTTTTCCAGAGCCCAGGGCAGAGGCACAATTCCTCAGCTCCGCTTTGCAGGCTCTGAGTTGATACATTACACCTGTGTGGCCGGACACAGCAGGCTGACTCTGCTATTTCCACTGCCTGGACTGAGGCAGTGTTAAGGTGAGATCCCCCCTGACTGGTTTCCCAGACAGAGAGAGAGACTGTGTAGGGAAGGCTCCCAGGACTGCTGAATTTACAGTCTTTATTCCCACCATAGCTGCGTGCTGGCTGGAGGAGAAAGTCCCTTGCTGATTGCAGGGAATCCTGCAGAGATGATCTACTGGTGGCGGGGGGAGGGCTCCCAGGGCTCATGAACTCAGTGTTTATTCCCTCTAGCTGCGTGCTGGCTGGAGGAGGGGGTGTCCCTTGCTGATTGCAGGGACTCCTGCAGAGATAATCTACTGGTAGCTGTGTGCTGACTGGAGGGAGAGGGAGAAAAACTGTCACAGAAGCTCCCTTCCCTCCGTTTTTTACTGCCGACAGCAGGGGGGCACACTGACTTCTTCTTGGCGCTCTTTTAGCGCTAAGCCCAGTGGCTCGCGATAAGCCCCGCGGCTCGCGATAAGCCCCGCCCCCCAGGAAAACGCACGAAGATCTCCACAGAGACTCCTTCCTGAGGACGCAGGGCCATCGGCTGATTCTGGTGAGGTACACTGAAGCAAATACAATCCTTGCTTCCCACTGCTTCACTTGCTCTGCATATCATTGCTCCCCCTCCTGGCATACTCCTATTAGGAACATGCAGAACTCTAAGGGTACTAAGAGTGCTAAGGCTCACATAGTCTATTATTCAGCCTGCACTGCCTGCCACGCTGAGCTACCACGTAAACACACCTCTTCTCTCTGTGAGTCCTGTGCCCCAATAGCCCCCCAAGTCCCCTTCGCCGCCGCCACCACCACCGCAGCTGTCAGCCCAGAGCCTAGGGCTCCCAGCCCACCAGAATGGGCACAGTTTCTGTCCCAATCCATGGAAAAACTGTCACAGAACCTGGTGCTGGCTATGCAATGTCGTCCTCCACACCCTTCTGGGCCCCTGGACGGAACGCAGCCTGAGGATACCCCTATGGAGGATTCTTCTGAGGTAATCCGGGCCCATGCTTCACCGGTTGCAGGGATCAGGAAAAGAGCATACGGCCGGGTGTCTCCAGCACTCTCTCATAGCCCCATGGCTCTCCCTCGGGAGCACACAGGGCAGGCTCTCCCACATGCTCCACGGCTTCTGAAGAGCTGGAGGAGGGAGAATGCTGTTTGTACCAGGATGATTCCTTGGTTTCACCCTCCCCAGATGATCAAACTGCAATAGACACCCTTATAGCAGCAATCAACCAAACTCTGCATGTGGAGGATCCCCCCATCCACTACCACTGACCATGTGGTCTCCTTTAAGAGGGCAAGGAAACCCCAAAAGGTTTTCGCTGATCACCCATAGTTTCAGGATATCCTCACAAAGCAAAGGGAGAAGCCTGACAGGCGCTTCGGTAACCGTAAACTCATGGAGTCCCGGTACCCTTTTGCCTCACCTGCCCCTAAGGGCTGGGCTGATCCGCCCTCTGTCGACCCACCGGTCTCCCGCCTTGCCACAAAAACGCTCCTGTCTTTACCCGATGGTTCCTCCATTAAGGACCCGACAGACACAGGTGGAGCACCTCGCCCGCTCTGCCTTTGAGGCTGCGGGTTCCTCCCTCTCGCCCTCCTTTGCCTCTGTGTGGTTGCAAAGGCGATCTCGGTCTGCGCAGAATCCCTTAACACTTCGCTTGAGGAATCCCAGTTCCCTCATACCGTCACAGAGGTCACAGCTCAAATTGCCGCTGCGGCAGAGTACCTCATGCAGGCCTTCATTGATGCTGCTACCTGCCGCCTCAAATACCATAGCCATCCGTAGAGCTGTCTGGCTCAGACAATGGCGAGCGGACTCTGCTTCCAAGAAGTCTTTCACGGGCCTTCCCTTTTTCCAGACCGATTGTTTGGCGAACGTCTGGACAATTCGACCCATCCTGGACCTCAAACACCTGAACAAACATGTACACGTACGGAGATTCAGAATGGAGTCCCTAAGGTCCATTATTGCATCCATGGTCGAAGGGGAATTCCTCGCCTCCATAAATATCAAGGATGCGTACCTGCACATACCCATTGCTCCAGATCACCAAAAGTTCCTCCGCTTAGCAGTTCAGGACTCCCATTTTCAATTCGTAGCCCTACCCTTCGGCCTTGCCACCGCACCAATGGTCTTCACCAAAGTCATGGCGGCCGCCATGAGCGTCCTTCACGCCAGGGGAGTAGTCGTTCTCCCTTACTTGGACGACCTCCTCATCAAGGCCCCTTCCTTCCGCGACTGCTCAACCAGCGTACAGATCACCGTGGACACCCGATCCCGCTTAGGGTGGCTACTGAATCTAGACAAATCATCCCCGGTCCCAGCACGATCCATCACCTTCCTGGGCATGTCCCTGGACACCCGTCGGGGCTTGATATCTCTCCCTCAGGACAAGGCGATCTCACTTCGACAAGCGGTACGCTGCCTTCTACGTCCTCCGTCTCGCTCCATTCGATTCAGCATGAAGGTGCTCGGCAGGTTGGTGGCAGCTATGGAGGCAGTACCTTTTGCTCAACTGCACCTCCGCCCACTGCAGCTAGCCCTTCTAGCTGCCTGGGACAAGAGCCCCTTCTCCCTGGATAAACATCTTCACCTGACGCCTTCAGTCAGGTATGCACTCTGCTGGTGGCTTCGGTCCTCATCCCCTCATCCCTATCGAAGGGGAGATCTTTTCTCCCATTGAACTGGCTGGTCCTGACCACGGACGCCAGCCTCCTAGGCTGGGGAGCAGTGTACCGGCACCACACTGCTCAAGGACGTTGGGCGCCCCAGAAGTCTTCCCTACCCATAAATATCCTGGAAATCCACGCGATCTTTCTCGCGCTCAGGGCGTTCTGCCCTCTGCTAGCGGGTCGTCAGATTCGAGTCCAATCGGACAATGCGACAGCTGTAGGCTATATCAATTGGCAGGGGGGCACCCGCAGCAAAGCAGCTTATCTCGAGGCCCACAAGATCCTCAGCTGGGCCGAATCGACGAGGTCAGTGATATCAGCGGTACACATACCGGGGGTAGAGAACTGGGCAGCAGACTTTCTAAGTCGCAAAGGCCTGGCCGCCAGAGAATGGTTTCTCCACACAGAAGTGTTTCTACACATCACTCGCTGGGGCACACCAGACGTGGATCTAATGGCCTCAAGGTTGAACGCAAAGGTACCCACGTTCATAGCCAGGTCACGCGACCCGCAGTCCATCGGTGCGGATGCTGTAGTCTGCTCCTGGCACCACTTCCGCCTGCCTTACATATTTCCACCTCTACCCCTGCTGCCGCGGGTAATCAGGAAGATCAAGGCAGAGGGAGTCCCGGTGATACTGATAGCACCGGACCGGCCCAGGCGCGCCTGGTACGCCGAATTAGTACAAATGCTCGCAGACGCACTGGCGCCTTCCAGACATCCCAGACTTGCTGACTCAAGGGCCCATTTCCCATCAGAACTCCAGAGACCTGAAGCTGACGGCATGGCTATTGAGACCTTGGTATTAACAAGAGCGGGATTCTCCCCCGCGGTCATCTCCACCATGATCAGCGCCCGAAAGCCTGCTTCATTTCGCATTTACCATCGTACGTGGAAAATTTTTTCTTTTCATGGTGCAGGGAAACTAACGTCCAGCCTATGCCTCTGGCCATCCCCAAAATTCTCGACTTTCTGCAGTCTGGCTTGCAAGCGGGGTTGGCTCTCAGTTCCCTTAAAGGGCAGGTCTCAGCGCTCTCAATCTTCTACCAATGCCGCCTGGCTCAAAAACCGCAAGTCAAGACCTTCCTCCAGGGCGTTTCCCATCTAGTTCCCCCGTACAAACGGCCGCTGGACCCATGGGACCTCAATCTCGTTCTGGACGGTCTCCAGAGATCTCCCTTTGAACCTCTCAAGGAATCCTCCCTTGCTCTTCTATCTTGGAAGGTAACATTCCTGGTGGCAATTACGTCCATCAGACGGGTTTCGGAGCTGGCACCACTCTCTTGCCGCGAACCTTTTCTGATCTTTCACCAGGACAAGGTGGTTCTGCGCCCCCTTCCGGATTTTCATCCAAAGGTTCCTACCCAGTTTCATTTGAACGAGGACATTGTTCTGCCTTCCTTTTGTCCACACCCAGTTCATAGGGTGGAAAAGTCTCTGCATTCGTTAGACCTCGTCAGAGCTCTCAGATATTACATATCCTGGACAGCCCCCTGTAGGAAATCGGACTCTTTGTTCGTCATTCCTGAGGGGCCTAAGAAGGGACAGGCAGCTTCAAAGGCAACTCTGGCTCGCTGGATTCACTCTGCGATCCAGGAAGTCTACTGCTTTTAACTCAAGCCCATTCCTAGTGGGCTGCGGGCTCATTCCACGCGAGCAGTTTGCGCTTCGTGGGCCATTCGGCATCAGGCTTCAGTGGAACAGGTGTGTAAGGCTGCGACCTGGTCTAGCCTACATACTTTTTCAAAGCATTACAGAGTCCATACCCAGGTTTCAGCTGAGGCAAATCTGGGTAGGAAAATTCTGCAAACGGCAGTAGAGCACCTCTCTCAGTAGGCGCTCCAGGCTGTCTGGGACTGGTTCCTAGTCTTTGGGTTGTGTTGTCTTTTATTTTTTTCCCACCCATGGACTGCTTTAGGACGTCCCATGGTCCTGTGTCCCCCAATGAGGCGTCAGAGAAAAACGGATTTTTTCGTACTCACCGTAAAATCGTTTTCTCTTAGCCATCATTGGGGGACACAGCACCCACCCTGTTGCCCTGTTGGGCCTTGGTCCTCTCAGTACCTTATTTGGTTATGACTTTTTTTTTTTTCTCTTCTCATGTTCCTCCATTGAGATAAGTTCTTACTATTTTTTTTTTTTTTTTTTTTTCCTCCTACTGCTTGTGTACTAAAACTGAGGTTGCCTGGCCCGGCCAGGGGGTGTATACTGCAGAGGAGGAGCTATGCTTTTGCATCTACTTGGTGTCCTCCTATGGATAGGCAGCATAACACCCATGGTCCTGTGTCCCCCAATGATGGCTAAGAGAAAACGATTTTACGGGGAGCACACAAAAATCCGTTCCCCCTCCCCCCACACTGACTGCTGGAGATGTAAGCTGATATTCACACTCAGGTCTGCTGAGGGTTTTCGAGGTTGGCCTCCTTGCAGTTTGTAACCTTTCCTGTGATAAGATCTAGTGAGTCAGCCCCATTATTGTATAATCGGTGAGGGTCCAGCTCCTATGATTCCATCCAGTGTTCAGAGTAATAGGTCTGCTGCATGTAGCTACCTTACTATTTATTGTGGCAACACAGCACACATGAGCATGCCTGGTATTGCAGCTCTTGTGGCCATTATAAATGGATTACCAACACATATGATGGTGATGAACTATCCCTCTGATAGTTCATCAGTGCCTGATTGTTTGGGTCCAGCACCCCAATACTGCCACGGTTGTGTCTGGACCTTCAGGTACTGCTACTGGGACCAGGTGCAGAAAGGCCCGGTGATCATCCAGACATTAATGGACGCTGTCCCTTTTTTTAAGGGCTGGATTTAGTTTATTTATTTATTGATTTTTTTTTTTTTCTGTTCCTGGTTGGAGGAGCCTTTCCTCCAGCTGGTAAATAAGGGCCGTTATAACTTGGAACCTCCCACTCCTCCAGTGCGGGTTATACTCTTCACTTGGAGAAGTTGCATGCTCGGGAGTGCATGTGGCTTCAGACTACTGTTGCTGTATATTCTGAAGATTCCCTCAAGATAAGTTGTTGCTTTTCCTTTTTCCCTTTTTGCTGGTTATTTTTATGTTTGTTTTTCCCCTGGATTGGTGGGTGGCAGGATTTAGTCCTAGGGTCTGGCTAGGAGATGGGCACATTGGCGGGCCACACCTCCTAACCATTATAGGTACCTGTGGTTTGAGGGCTAGCACAGGGCCCCCCAGTGTCAGGGTCAGCGCAGGAGCCCCTGGTCCCCCCCCCCCCTCCTTGTGTTTCAGCCTCCCTTATTCCCAGGAGTCCACTTGCTGGATGTCTCTCCCCACACCCAGCGTGACACACACATCAGCGGATATCAGATCTGGGGACTGCCACTACTCAAGACAACCCCTTATCAATTACTATATTCTCCCTTCTAAAATGAAAACAGCCTTCACTCCCCTCCGGTGCGGACGCTGGGTGTGCTGTCACATTGTTATGTGAATGCTGTTCAGCTCCTTTCAGAGCCTAAATCAGAACATTGGTGGGTAGCTGGGAGTCGGACCCCCAACAGTCCGATAATTATGACCTGTCCTAAGGGTACGCCAAACATAGCATGGGCTCAGACAACACTTACTTTTCATGCTTATCATGCTCTTTCCATCAGACTATTTAATTACCAATCCTTGATATATATTTGTCCCCCTCTTTACAGAGTATGCCTTACCTGATTCCGACGTGGACGCGTTCTCGGATGTGACGGTCAGCTCTGTGCACACCAGTGACTTATCCTCATTTGAGGAAGACAGCGATGAAGAAGATGCCATATCTGACAGTACTGAAGAGGGAGAAATTACTTCTGATGGTAAGTTCCTAGATATGGATTTGTTTTCTGCTGATAGTCTTGCATGGCTTCACAGCTGGATTTTCCCTCTTGCTTTATTGGGAAACACAGGCAACCCTGGCTGTGTGCAGCTGACACGAGGAGGCTGGCACTGGGCAAAGGAAAAGTTACCTCCTCTGTAGTATACGCACTAACTGGAGTCAAGCTGATCATGAGGCAGACACAGATCAGTCCCGTTTACACCTTAAGGCTATGTGTCCACGGGACAATGTACCTGCAAATTTTGCCGCGTAAAACCTTGCGGATGTATCTGGATTTTCTAGATAAATCTGCTGGTTTTAGCGAGTACAGACACTCCCCTTGTTATCCTATGGGACATGGGGAGTGTCTGTGTCCATGCTGCAATATGTGAGGCTGCGGAATATGCTGCAGATTCCCGCAGCCGCACATAACCGCATGTCAATTTATTCCTGCGGAAATATCTGCGGAAATCTCGCCTCTCCACTATCGATGGATATAGGCCAGGACTTCCGCAGGTAAGTCGCACTAATGTCCGCAGGTTTACCGCAGATATTTCCCTGGAATCCCGCAGCAATGGATAGCTGTGGATTCCGGGGAGCTGCTGCGTGGAAACCTGCGGACGTACCTGTGGATATATATCTGCAGGTGCAATCTCCCGTGGGCACATAGACTATGGTGGTGGTGGTGGTTGTTGCTTTGGTTGTTGTTTTTGTTATTACGATGCTGCAAATACCAGAACTTAAGATCACTGAGGAAGTGTTCGACCTCCATTGATCAGCAATCTACTGTATCTATCCAATGTATAGTGGAATTTAATTTTTTTTTTTTTTTCCCCTGTGAAAACCCCTGTGTGTTAGAATAAAGCCCAATAAAGTTAGTTTCTCATAGAGGGGGGCTTCTGTCTGTAATAGCCATGTGGTAATATTGGGCATACAGACAGAGGTGGTCACGATGGGTCAGTAACCTTTACACTTTTAAACTTACCACAACATGTTGTCGTTCACCAAACTTTTTAAAGAGGGTTATCCGGAAAAAGTCACATTGTGCATACACATCCCCTTGGAGTCTGCACACGAATGCATGCATCGAGATCGTACTGTGTTGTGCAGCCGCTGAATGCTTTAGATAAAATAAGACTTATATTTTATTACATTTTTATTGTAGACGAAGAGGACAAAGTAGACCCAGAGAGTAAATCCAAATCGTCCGGTGAACAGCACGAGCCCAAGACACGAGGCACGCGGCACGCCTATGTTCATAAGCCATACCTGTACTCCAAATACTACAGCGATTCAGACGATGAACTGACCGTAGAACAACGCCGGCAATCAGTGGTGAGTCAGTCCTGATTGTGTTTTCTTCTTGTAAAGAGTCCTCCTGTTCATATCCTTGCAGTGTGACAACTGGATGACAGTAGTGCGCATGGACACGCTGCCTAACTGCTAACAAAGCTTCTCCAGAATTGTCATAGAGTGGGGAATGCACATAATTACTAAAACGTACACAAAACAACAGGTGACAGCAAACTTCTCAGACTCTTAATCCCTTCATGACCAAGGAAGTATATATATATCCTTGGTCGTGTCTGTCCCCTTTAATGCTAGCTCACATGGCAAGCCGGCATTATTCCCTGTATGTCTGTTGATGCGATCAGCAGACATCTGAGGGTAACAGACTCTGGTGGATGGGATCACGAGGCACCAATGGGTGGCCATGGCAGAGTTGAGTCAGATGATGACTCCTGTTGTTGCTATGATGTGTTTCCACTGAATGCCAGCAGAGGGCCGGCACTCACAGGAGACCAGCATTTCTCCAGATCAGAGGTATGCGGAAGCATCGCTCTGATCAGGAGTAGAGATTGGATTGTGCAGGCATATAAAGTTCCTTAGGTCAAGTAGTAAAATCATTAAAAATGGGGGGGAAAAAAAAGTCAAAAATCTGAGAAAAACCCTAAAAGTTCACCACCCTTTTGCCCCATTTAAAATTAAACAATGATAATAATAAAAAATACACATTTCTTTGTCGCTCCATTGGGAGACCCAGACAATTGGGGTGTATAGCTTCTGCCTCCGGAGGCCACACAAAGCACCACACTTTAAAAAGTGTAACCCCTCCCCTCTGCCTATACACCCTCCCGAGGACCACGGGCTCCTCAGTTTTATGCTTTGTGTGGAAGGAGGCACACATCCACTCATGCATTCTCATGACATAGTTATGTCGGATGGAAGAAAAGAGGACCCCGATGGGGCCCCCGGCATGTTCCCTTCTCACCCCACTATGTCGGCGGTGCTGTTAAGGTTGAGGTACCCATTGCGGGTACGGAGGCTGGAGCCACATGCCGTCTCCTTCACCATCCCTTATGCGGCTCTGGGAGAAGTGGGATCCTGAGCGGTCATCCATTTGCTGGGACCGTGCTCCATCCGCAGCCCCTGGTGGAACCTGTCGGACCGGAGCCTCTTTCAACCCCAGGGACCGGGCCCTGCAACGTGAAGGCACTCTGTGTCCCCATGGGGGGGACTGTACAGGGAGGGTCGCACCTTCTTCCCGGAAGCCGCGGTAGTTCAATCCGTTGTCTTTTCGGCGGACTTCCGCGCCGACCGTGCCTGCTTGTCGGGCGCGGTCTCAAATTTAGTCCCCGGCTTCGCCGCGGCCTAGTTGTGCAAAATCCCGCCCCCGGGCCTGCCTGTCAGGGGGAAGGGCGGGATTACCGACATGACGTCGGATGTGAGGGCTGGAGCATCTTGCATGTCTCCCTCCCCCCTCATTGACCACTGTGGGGACCCCAGATTCCCGCTCTTTCCTGGCGCCGCCCTCGGCCCCACTCCTCCCCTGAGAGCTCTAGCGGACATTTTTGGCATTCTGCCGGTGGATGCTTCTCAGTGACAAAGCTCTGCAGCTCCGGGGGATCCAGGACAGGGAATCTGGAGGACACACTCCGCTCGTTAGCGGTCGGTAAGCCACACCGGTCACCCAGTGCTGGTCCCCCTAGGGTGCCGGAATAGAGATTATATATATATATATATATATATGTGTATATGTATATGTATATGTATCTGTTCGAACAGGCTGTATACCCTTTTCCCATATACCCTCAGTGGTCACTCTCCTAAGAGACAACAGCATGTCGTCCACAAGGAGCAAAGCTACTAAGGCACAGATTTTTTTCGCAGCCTGTACCTCTTGTGGGGCTATGTTGCCTGCGGGGTCCACCTACCCTCACTGTGATCAATGCTCGACTCCTGCCACGCTTGCTCAGCCGGAGCCTAGGGCACTTGTGGGCCCCTCGGCTCATGTAGATCCCCCTGCTCCCCCTGAGCAGGCTGCAGGGACAGAGTCACCGGCCTTGGCCTCTTTCGCTGAGAAACTCTGTCACTTTCTCAATCCATTGCACAGTCTATGGACAAATGCTCATCTAAGCTCCTTGAGGCATTGCAGTCCAGACCGGGCCCTTCACAGGCTCCGGCCCCTGTTAGCTTGTCTCCTCCTGGCCCTTCTCGGTCCGCGCCGCAGCACGCTCCAAGGTTAGCCCCTAGGTCCCAGGCGGAGGACTCCTGCCCGGACCGCAGTCCCAGACCGGCTAAGCGGCCTTGCTGGGACTCTTCCCCGGCCTCCTCACGCTGCTCTGGATCTCAGCTTGAGGACTCTCAGGAAGACGAGGCGGACGTGGGAGCTCAGGGCTCTGACCCTGACTTCGCCCTTAACCTTGATACACCTGAGGGGGACGCATTAGTTAATGATCTTATCTCGTCCATCAACCAGGTGTTGGATCTCTCACCCCCGCCTCCTCCTGTAGAAGAGTCGGCTTCTCAGCAGGAGAAACACCAATTTCGTTTGCCCAAACGTACGCGCAATACGTTTTTTGATCACTCTAACTTCAGGGACGCTGTCCAGAAGCCCAGAGCGGTCCCGGACAAGCGCTTTGCTAAACGGCACACTGACACGCGTTATCCCTTTCCACCTGAAGTCGTTAAGGGCTGGGCACACTCTCCCAAGGTGGATCCTCCAGTCTCTAGATTGGCTGCTAGGTCCGTTGTGTCTGTTGCCGATGGCTCATCCCTGAAGGATGCCACTGACAGACAGAGCTCTTGGTGAAGTCTATCTATGAGGCCACGGGCGCGTCTTTCGCCCCGGCCTTTGCGGCTGTGTGGGCTCTCCAAGCAATCTCGGCTTGTCTGACTGAGATTAATGCTGTCACACGGAATTCTGCTCCGCATGTTTCATCCTTGACTTCTCAGGCATCAGCTTTTTCGTCCTACGCCATGAACGCCGTCCTGGACTCCACTAGCCGTACGGCTGTCGCATCTGCTAACTCCGTGGCAGTCCGCAGGGCCATGTGGCTGCGCGAATGGAAAGCAGACTCTGCTTCCAAAAGGTTCTTAACTGGTTTGCCTTTTTCTGGCGACCGTTTATTTGGCGAACGATTGGATGAGATTATTAAGGAATCCTCGGGAAAGGACTCCTCCTTACCACAGTCCAAACCTAAGAGACCTCAGCAGAGAAAGATCCAATCGAGGTTTCGGTCCTTTCGTCCCTCCGCCAAGCCCCAAACCTCTTCGTCCAACCGGCCGGAGAAAGGCCAGAGGAACTCCTATGCGTGGCGGTCCAAGTCAAGCCCCCAAAAGGCCGCAGGAGGCACTGCCTCCAAGACGGCCTCCTCATGACTCTCGGCCTCATCTACCCACATCCTCGGGCGGTGGCAGGCTCTCCCGCTTTGGCGACGCCTGGTGGCCACACGTTCAAGACCGTTGGGTGAGAGACATTCTGTCTCATGGTTACAGGATAGAGTTCAGCTCTCGTCCTGCGGCTCGTTTCTTCAGAACCTCCCCACCCCCTCACAGGCCGACGCACTTCTTCAGGCAGTGGACGCTCTGAAGATGGAAGGAGTTGTGATTCCCGTCCCATTTCAGGAACGTGGTCGCGGATTTTACTCCAACTTGTTCGTGGTGCCAAAAAAGGACGTGTCATTCCGTCCCGTTCTGGACCTCAAGCTGCTCAACAGACATGTGAGAACCAGACGGTTTCGGATGGAATCTCTCCGCTCAGTCACCGCTTCAATGTCACAAGGAGACTTCCTAGCATCGATCGACATCAAGGATGCTTATCTCCATGTGCCGATCGCACCCGAACATCAACGTTTCCTGCGGTTCGCCATAGGGGACGAACACCTCCAGTTCGTCGCATTGCCCTTCGGCCTGGCGACAGCCCCACGGGTTTTCACCAAGGTCATGGCATCTGTCGTGGCGGTCCTGCACTCTCAGGGCCACTCGGTGATCCCCTACTTGGACGATCTCCTAGTCAGGGCCCCTTCTCGGGTGGCGTGTCAACAAAGTCTTACCGTCACTCTGGCGACTCTCCAGCAGTTCGGGTGGATCATCAATTTCCCGAAATCCAAGTTGACGCCGACCCAATCACTGACTTATCTCGGGATGGAGTTTCATACCCAGCAAGCGTTAGTCAAGCTGCCGCGCGACAAACAGCTTTCTCTGCAGGCGGGGGTGCAATCACTTCTTCTGAGTCAGTCACACCCCTTACGGCGCCTCATGCACTTCCTGGGGAAGATGGTTGCAGCTATGGAGGCAGTGCCGTTCGCGCAATTCCATCTACGGCCACTCCAATGGGACATTCTTCGCAAATGGGACAAGAGTTCGGCTTCCCTCGACAAGAACATCTCTTTCCCTTGCAAACAAAACATCACTTCAGTGGTGGCTCCTACCCACATCTGTCTCGGGGAAAATCCTTCCTTCCTCCAACCTGGGCCGTGGTCACCACAGACGCGAGCCTGTCAGGTTGGGGAGCGGTTTTTCTCCACCACAGGGCTCAAGGAACCTGGACTCCGATAGAATCGTCCCTTCAGATCAATATCCTGGAGATAAGGGCAGTATATCTAGCCCTATTGGTTTTCCATCGGTGGCTGGAGGGCAGGCAGGTCCCAATCCAGTCGGACAACGCCACTGCCGTCGCCTACATCAACCACCAAGGCGGCACTCTCAGTCGTCAAGCCTTCCAGGAAGTCAGGCGGATTCTGCAGTGGGTGGAAGCCACAGGCTCCACCATCTCCGCAGTTCACATCCCGGGCGTAGAAAACTGGGAAGCAGATTTTCTCAGTCGTCAGGGCATGGACGCGGGGGAATGGTCTCTTCACCCAGACGTGTTTCGAGAGATCTGTCGCCGCTGGGGAACGCCGGACGTCGATCTCATGGCGTCACGACACAACAACAAGGTCCCGGCCTTCATGGCACGGTCTCAGGATCACAGAGCTCTGGCAGCGGATGCTTTAGTCCAGGATTGGTCGCAGTTTCGACTGCCTTATGTGTTTCCCCCTCTGGCGATGCTGCCCAGGGTACTACGCAAGATCAGGTCCGACTGCCGTCGCGCCATTCTCGTCGCTCCAGACTGGCCGAGGCGGTCGTGGTATTCGGATCTGTGGCATCTCACGGTGGGTCAACCGTGGGCACTTCCAGACCGCCCAGACTTGCTGTCACAAGGCCCGTTTTTCCATCTGAATTCTGTGGCCCTCAACCTGACTGTGTGGCCATTGAGTCCTGGCTCCTAGCGTCTTCAGGGTTATCTCAGGATGTCATTGCCACCATGAGACAAGCCAGGAAGCCAACGTCCGCCAAGATCTATTACAGGTCTTGGCAAATCTTCCTATCCTGGTGCGCTGATAACGGTTTTCCTCCATGGCCGTTTGCCTTACCCACATTCCTTTCATTCCTACAATCTGGAATGGACAAGGGTTTGTCCCTCGGCTCTCTCAAGGGCCAAGTATCGTCGCTCTCCGTATTTTTTCAAAAGCGTCTAGCCAGGCTTCCGCAGGTCCGCACGTTCCTGCAGGGGGTCTGTCACTTGGTCCCACCTTACAAACGTCCGTTGGAACCTTGGGATCTTAACAAGGTCCTGACGGCTCTTCAAAAGCCGCCTTTTGAGCCGCTGCGGGATGTCTCTCTCTCCCGTCTTTCGCAGAAGGTGGCCTTCCTGGTGGCAGTCACATCACTTCGGAGAGTGTCTGAGCTGGCAGCGCTGTCATGCAAAGCCCCCTTCCTGGTTTTTCACCAGGATAAGGTGGTTCTGCGTCCTGTCCCGGAATTTCTCCCTAAGGTGGTATCCTCTTTTCATCTAAATCAGGATATCTCCTTGCCTTCCTTTTGCCCTAATCCAATTCACCAGTGTGAAAAGGATTTGCACACTTTGGATCTAGTGAGAGCACTCCGGTTCTACGTGTCTCGCACGGCGCCCCTGCGCCGTTCATATGCGCTATTTGTCCTTGTCGCTGGCCAGCGTAAGGGCTCTCAGGCCTCCAGGTCAACCTTGGCTCGGTGGATCAAGGAACCGATTCCTGAGGCCTACCGTTCTTCTGGGCTCCCGCTCCCTTCAGGGCTGAAAGCCCATTCTACCAGAGCCGTAGGTGCGTCCTGGGCATTGCGGCACCGGGCTACGGCTCAGCAGGTGTGTCAGGCAGCTATGTGGTCTAGTCTGCACACTTTCACGAAGCACTATCAAGTGCATACCTATGCTTCGGCAGACGCCAGTCTAGGTAGGCGAGTCCTTCAGGCGGCGGTTTCCCACCTGTAAGAGGGGGCCGTTTTCGGCTCTTTTTATCGAGGTATTCTTTTACCCACCCAGGGACTGCTCTTGGACGTCCCAATTGTCTGGGTCTCCCAATGGAGTGACAAAGAAGGAGGGAATTTTGTTTACTTACCGTAAATTCCTTTTCTTCTAGCTCCTATTGGGAGACCCAGCACCCGCCCCTGTGCCCTTCGGGCTGGTTGTTGTTTTGTGTACACATGTTGTTGAATTGTTCTTTTGGTTCATGGTCTTCAGTTCTCCGAACATCCTTCGGATTGAATTTACCCTAGACCAATTTATAAGTTTTCTCCTTCCTGCTTTTGCACCAAAACTGAGGAGCCCGTGGTCCACGGGAGGGTGTATAGGCAGAGGGGAGGGGTTACACTTTTTAAAGTGTAATACTTTGTGTGGCCTCGAGAGGCAGAAGCTATACACCCAATTGTCTGGGTCTCCCAATAGGAGCTAGAAGAAAAGGAATTTACGGTAAGTAAACAAAATTCCCTTTTTCTTTATCTCTGGCAGTAAGATTTATACTGTAGTAACTATTTTGCTTCTGTCAGTCTTGGAGGATCTGTGTGGTCTTCCGTCTGCGCTGACTATTATTTGTCGCTGTTTTCACACTCTCTTTTCTTGTAGGCAAAGGAGAAGGAAGAGCGGCTGCTGAGGAGACGGTTGAAGAGGGAGAGGCTGGAAGAAAAACGCAAGCATAAAGCTTTGGAGAGAAGCAAGACTCCCAAAATGAAGACTCCTGGTAATTTAGTATATTGTTTATAGTTTAAAAAAGTATCAAGGAGTTTAAAGAGGACCAACCACCAGGATTTTCCTGTATAACCTAAAGCCAGTGCTATACTGGTGCTATCATGCCGATTCTATACATGCCTTTAGTTGTGAGATCGGATGTATACTTTCTGGAATATAGGCAAATAAAGTTTGTGAAATGCACTGTTATTTGATTAATAGCAGCTACAGAATATCTAATAAGTGGGTTGGGTTTCGCCTGTTTTTCCTGCCTGTCCGTTTTTCCTGCCTGTCCGTTTTTCCTGCCTGTTCGTTTTTCCTGCCTGTCCGTTTTTCCTGCCTGTCCGTTTTTCCTGCCTGTCCGTTTTTCCTGCCTGTCCGTTTTTCCTGCCTGTCCGTTTTTCCTGCCTGTCCGTTTTTCCTGCCTGTCCGTCCTTCCTGCCTGTCCGTCCTTCCTGCCTGTCCGTCCTTCCTGCCTGTCCGTCCTTCCTGCCTGTCCGTCCTTCCTGCCTGTCCGTCCTTCCTGCCTGTCCGTCCTTCCTGCCTGTCCGTCCTTCCTGCCTGTCCGTCCCTCCTGCCTGCCTGTCCGTCCCTCCTGCCTGCCTGTCCGTCCCTCCTGCCTGCCTGTCCGTCCCTCCTGCCTGCCTGTCCGTCCCTCCTGCCTGCCTGTCCGTCCCTCCTGCCTGCCTGTCCGTCCCTCCTGCCTGCCTGTCCGTCCCTCCTGCCTGCCTGTCCGTCCCTCCTGCCTGTCCGTCCCTCCTGCCTGTCCGTCCCTCCTGCCTGCCTGTCCGTCCCTCCTGCCTGCCTGTCCGTCCCTCCTGCCTGCCTGTCCGTCCCTCCTGCCTGCCTGTCCGTCCCTCCTGCCTGCCTGTCCGTCCCTCCTGCCTGCCTGTCCGTCCCTCCTGCCTGCCTGTCCGTCCCTCCTGCCTGCCTGTCCGTCCCTCCTGCCTGCCTGTCCGTCCCTCCTGCCTGCCTGTCCGTCCCTCCTGCCTGCCTGTCCGTCCCTCCTGCCTGCCTGTCCGTCCCTCCTGCCTGCCTGTCCGTCCCTCCTGCCTGCCTGTCCGTCCCTCCTGCCTGCCTGTCCGTCCCTCCTGCCTGCCCGTCCGTCCCTCCTGCCTGCCAGTCCGTCCCTCCTGCCTGCCAGTCCGTCCCTCCTGCCTGCCAGTCCGTCCCTCCTGCCTGCCAGTCCGTCCCTCCTGCCTGCCAGTCCGTCCCTCCTGCCTGCCAGTCCGTCCCTCCTGCCTGCCAGTCCGTCCCTCCTGCCTGCCCGTCCGTCCCTCCTGCCTGCCCGTCCGTCCCTCCTGCCTGCCCGTCCGTCCCTCCTGCCTGCCCGTCCGTCCCTCCTGCCTGCCCTACCTGCCTGTCCTTCCTCCGTAATAAGAGACATCCTAGCTGACAAAAGTATGTATAGAATCAGCCTGATAGTGCCAGTATAGCACTGGCTTTAGGATATATAGGAAAATCCTGGTGATTGGTGCGCTTTAAAGGGTTATTCCAGCAATACGCTTCCATATCGGGATATGAGAGCATGGCCAGGTGGTACCATGTGTATGATACCTGCTGAACGTGCATGTGTTTTAGCTGGCCCCAAGTAGACAGGACACCAAGGCCCCGATCACCTTTCTATGCAGAAATGAGGACAGCTGGAATAAATCATTAAAGACAAACCAATGTCAGAAGGATGAATTGAGCAAACCGTTATCTTCTGTGGACGTCTGAGCCAGCCGCACATGCCCTCTACAGGGAAAATATCGCATTACATGTTAGGCAGTCAGATGAATGGCGTTCTGTATGGGTGTATCAGGAGCCGCTCTCCATTCTGGCAAAGGGGGCTCTGAAGTGAGAGACTGTAGGCATCGGAGGACAGCCCCTTTTAACATATTGTGAAATGATACGAAGGTGACAGCTTTCCAAGTGATATACATGTTAATTTTTTTCTTTTAAATTGTTGAAGTAACAAGTGCTCCCGAAAAGTCGTCCAAAGGTCTGAAGCCAAAATCCAACAGCCTAAAGGAAGTGCTGAAAGAGCAAATGTTTCTAGAAAAGAAAGTCGCAATGAGCAGAAAAAAGAAAAGCGAGCTGCGGTAGGATCCCGTCATGGAACAGAAGTACTTTGTCAGGTTTTTTTGTTTGTGGTTTCACTCTTTCTTTATTTCTTACAGAACTGATCTTACTGGCAGTCTGAAGCTGAAGAGCGACCTGCTTGATGAAGACTCAAGAGACACCCAAAAGTCTAATGAGGTAGATGGGGTGAAGGATGGACACGTAGATCATAAAGGCTGTACTCACACATTACACCGATTGCCTCCACTTTTCTGAAATCACAGAAATACGTTGCTGCCATTAATGATCCTGCAAAACACGGTCACAACTTAGAAGTGAAGTTGTGACATTTTTTGCAAATCAAGAGTGTCTGGAAATCAACTCCAATAAAATGAAAACCTAAAGGTGTCTGGTGACCAGATACTTATGACCTAACCATGGAGTGGGTAATATCAGATCAGTGGGGTCCGCAGTACACAGCATTGTCCGCTGCACATTGGATGGAGCTATGTATTAACGCTCTATTGAATTTCACCGTCCATTCACCGTCTGATCTTATTACAGCTGATCAGGGGAGGTGTCCATTTCTCTTCTGGATGGGTCATCAACATCTGGTAACCAGATAATCTTTTTTAAGGTGCACATAGATGTGTGACTTAAAAGCTAGGGTCACACATAGCGACGCTCCAGCGATCACGACGACGACCTGACCTTATCAGGATCGCTGCTGCGTCGTTACATGGTCGCTGGTGAGCTGTCAAAGAGGCAGATCTCACCAGTGACCAGCCCCCAGCCAGCAGCGACGCGTGGAAGCGATGCTGCGCTTGGTAACTAAGGTAAATATCAGGTAACCAAGCAAAATGCTTCGCTGGTTACCCAATGTATACCTTGGTTACCAGCGCACACCGCTTAGCGCTGGCTCCCTGCACTTGTAGCCAGAGTACACATCGGGTTAATAGGCAAACCGCTTTGCTTATTTACCTGATGTGTACTCTGGCAGCCTGAGAGCGGCGGACGCTGGTAACCAAGGTAAATATCGGGTAACCAAGCAGCCTTTGCTTGGTTACCCGATATTTACCTTGGTTACCAGCGTCCGCAGAAGCCTGCTCCCTGCACATTCAGATCGTTGCTCTCTCGCTGTCACACACAGCGATGTGTGCTTCACAGCGGGAGAGCAACGACCAATAAGTGGTCCAGGACATTCAGCAACGACTGGCGACCTCACAGCAGGGGCCAGCTCGTTGCTGGATGTCACACACAGCGACGGGACGTCGCTGCTACGTCACAGAAAAAGGTTGACTTTGCAGCGACGTCGTTGTCGCTGTGTGTGACACCACCTTAAGAATGCTTGTTCCCAAATATTGGCCTGTGTAAACATGAAGGCGATCACCCGAAGAGCAACCAAAACATTTAGTTTGACGGGAAATTGGATTGTTTATGCCTGCACACAGATCATGGCTATCTGCAGCATAGCTAAAGAGACAGAACAATAGTGTTTACCGTCGTTTTGTCCCCATCAATTATAGTCAGCCAATGTGAACAGGCGAGCCGTCCACTATATAGTCAATTGGCAATTATTGGGGCTAAATAGAGCTGTATGAACCCCTGAAATGTATCTACAGCCTTGAAATACTGCATCATATTACTATGTACACTTTCATTCCAGATGAATATTCAGATTAAGCCATTATTTATGTTTTCAGTATGATGTATTTTCAGTTTTACCTCGCTGCCGGCTCCATTTCTAATGATCATTTCGATGAGCTCTCCTACAGAACAGGCTTATTCCACTTATTAATCATTCAGGCCATACACAATGTACCCTGAGGGTGTCAATGCACTTGGAAGAGTTGTCCAAGTGCATTGACGCCCCCCTAGTGAACTTCCAGCCTGATTTGCATCTGACTTCTACTCTAAGGGGTACTTTGCACACTACGACATCGCAGCTGCGATGTCGGTGGGGTCAAATCGAAAGTGACGCACATCCGGCGTCGTCATCAGAGTATGTGAATCGTTTTTACTACGATTAACGAGCGCAAAACTGTCGAAATTGTATGATCATTGTAGCATCGGGCATTTCCATAATGTCATAATGCCGCAGGAGCGAGGAACATCACCTTACCTGCGTCCCGGCTGCAATGAGGAAGGAAGAAGGTGGGCGGGATGTTTACGTCCCGCTCATCTCCGCCCCTCCGCTTCTATTGGCCGCCTGCCGTGTGACGTTGCTGTGACGCCGCACGACCTGCCCCCTTAGGAAGGAGGCAGTTCGCCGGCCAGAGCGACGTCGCAGGGCAGGTGAGTGCATGTGAAGCTGCCGCAGCGATAATGTTCGCTACGGCAGCTATCACAAGATATTGCATGTGCGACGGGGGCGGGGACTATCGCGCTCGGCATCGCTACAATCGTCTTGCGATGTCGTAGTGTGCTACGGCTATGTGCCTACGGGACAACGTACCCGTGGATTTTGCCGCAGGTTTACCGCAGCTGCTCCCCGGAATCTGCAGCTATCCATTGCTGTGGTATTTCTGCGGAGTTGCTTGCTGCGCTAAACCTGCAGAAACAGTGCCGATTTCGTGCAGAAGTCCTGGCCTCTATCTCCATAGTGGAGGAGCGGGAATTCCTCAGATGTTTCCACATGAATAATTGACATGCAGTTACGTGCGTCTGCGGGAAATCCGCAGCATTTTCCGTAGCTGCCCATACCGCAGCATTGATACAGCACTCCCCAAATCCCATAGGATAACATGAGGACTGTTAGAACCTGCGGATTTATCTAGAAATTACAGATAAATCCACAGGTACAAATTCCCTTGGGCACATAGCCTAAATTTCATGACTGGCACGTCGGATCTCTGTTAAAGAGGTATCGGTTTTATCGGTGGACCAGTGTCTACTCAGCTGGATAATGTCCACCATTTATGTGCTTACAGGTTCACTTTTAGGGCTTGTCCCATGAACATAGTACATTTTAATCAAAAGATCTTGAAATAAGTTACCCAATTGGATGGGTGAAACGTAAATTTCTTTGTCGCTCTATTGGGAGACCCAGACAATTGGGTGTATAGCTTCTGCCTCCGGAGGCCACACAAAGTATTACACTTAAAAGTGTAAGGCCCCTCCCCTTCTGCCTATACACCCCCCGTGGGATCACGGGCTCCTCAGTTTTCATGCTTTGTGCGAAGGAGGTCAGACATCCAAGCATAGCTCCACTGTTTAGTCAGCAGCAGCTGCTGACTATGTCGGATGGAAGAAAAGAGGGCCCATACTAGGGCCCCCAGCATGCTCCCTTCTCACCCCACTTTTGTCGGCGGTGTTTGTTAAGGTTGAGGTACCCATTGCGGGTACGGAGGCTGGAGCCCACATGCTGCTTTCCTTCCCCATCCCCTTAGGGCTCTGGGTGAAGTGGGATCTTATCGGTCTCCAGGCACAGGAGACCGTGCTCCATCCACAGCCCCTGGGACTCTGCTGGACATGGAGCTGAGTATCTTCAGGGACATGGCCCTGCTACGATTGAGGTACTCTGTGTCCCCATAAAGGGGACCGCGCACAGACACACGGCAGCACTGCTGGGTGTGTTAGTGCGCCAGGGACGGCGGCGCTGCCCGCACTGGTGCCATCGCACACTACAGCGTAGCTGGGTGTGTTAGAGTATTGGGGGACTGCCGCGCTAACCGCCGCTGCCATTTTTATCTCAGGCGCGGCTGGGACTTGTGGTGCGCCGGGGACTTCCGCGCCGACCAGGGCTTATATGCCGGCCGCGCTTATCACTCTAGTCCCCGGCTTGTGCGGCCTAGTCTCACTTCGTTACCGCCCACAGGCCTGCCAGTCAGGGTAAGGGCGTGACGCTGCACAGCACGGCAGCGCTGAGAGCTGGAGCATGCTTTGCATACTCCACCCCTCTCACTGTACACAGTGTGAAACCGGATTCCCGCACTTTCTGGGGCACGCCCACGGCCTCCTCCTCTACACAGGACGCCGGCAGCCATTCATGTCAGTTTTTTCTGTGGCTGAGAAAAGAGACAAGTTTGGGAAGACCCTGGCAGGGATTCTGGTGGTCACACAACCGCTGTGAGCGGGCGGTAAGCAGCACCTGTGGTGCTGACCCCACTAGTGCCGAAATGCACATATAGATATATGCTTGTACGCTATACATTGCACTGTTCGGTCGCACTTTTGTATTTTGGCTATATACCCTCCTTGATTGTTCGGGGGAGATAACAGCATATCGTCTGTGAAAAACAAGGGTGCAGAAGCACAGGTTTTCTATGCAGCCTGTACAGCATGTACGGCTATACTGCCGGCAGGTTCCACGGACCCCAATTGTATGCAATGCACGGTCCTTGTGGAACTTACTCAGCCGGAGTCTCTGCTAATGGTCCAGGTGATGGGGACGGAGTTTGCAGCATTTACTTCAGACTTTCTGAGACTATGGCTATGATACTAGAAGCCTTGCAGTCTGGCTATGATACTAGAAGCCTTGCAGTCCAGACCGGTCTCTCAGACCATGGGCACTGTTGTTTCATTGCTCCTGGTCCCCCTCCAGTTGGTACAACAAGGTGCTCCTGGAGTGTCTCAGGGATCCCAGGGTGAGGGGTCTGACTCGGACCGCAGTCCCAGACACCCTAAGCGACCTCGCTGGGAGCATCCCTCGACATCACCGCATCATTCAGGGTCTCAGCATGGGGACACTCTCTATGATGAGGCGGAGGTATCTGATCAGGATTCTGATCCTGAGAACGTTCTCTACCTGGATACACCTGATTGTGATACCGTAATGAACGATCTTACGGCGTCCATCAATCAAATGTTGGTTATTTCTCCCTCAGCTCCTTCGCCTGAGGAGTCAGCTTCTCAGCAGGAGAAGTTCCGTTTCAGGTTCCCCAAGCGTACATTGAGTACGTTTCTGGATCACTCTGACTTCAGGGAGGCAGTCCAGACCAACCAGGCTTGTCCAGATATCGTTTTTTCCAAACGCCTTAAGGATACACGTTTTCTCTTCCCTTTTGACGTTGTCAAGGGCTGGGTTCAGTGTTCCAATGTGGACCGCCTATCTCCAGCGGCTAAATCCTTAGTTGCAGTGGAAGATATGGCTTCACTCAAAGATGCCACTGACAGACAGATGGAGCTCTGGTTCAGATCCATCTATGAAGCTATTGCCGCGTCTTCTGCTCCAGCTTGCGCAGCCGTCTGGGCGCTCCAAGCGGTCTCAGCGGCTCAAGCGCAAATTGAGGCAGTTACACGTATGTCTGCGTCGCAGGCTGCGTCTTTAACATCTCAAACGTCAGCGTTTGCGTCATACGCCATCTATGCTGTCCTGGACTCGGCGAGCCGGAAGGCGGTTGCGTCCGACAATTCAGTGGTAATACGCAGAGCCTTATGGTTGCGAGAAAGGAAGGCAGATTCTGCTTCCAAAAGGTGCCTAACCAGTTTGCCAATCTCTGGTTACCGCTTGTTTGGTGAGCGACTGGATGAAATCATCAAACAATCAAAAGGAAAAGGATACATCCTTTCCTCAGGCTAAACCGATCTTACCCCAACAGAGGAGGGGACAGTCGAGGTTTCGGTCCTTGCGGGGCGCGGGCAGGTCCAATTCTCCTCGTCCAAAAGGCCTCAGAAGGATCAGAGGAATGCCGATTCACGGCCTAAATCACGGGTCAGGAGAGAGTTTTCCTCTCGTCCTCCGACTCGATTCTTCAGAACATCTCCGCCTCCCAAGAGAGCCGAGGCTCTCAGGCAGGCGGTGTGCACTCTGAAGGCAGAATGAGTGGTGGTCCCGGTTCCTTTTCAGCAACAGGGTCACGGTTTTTACTCCAACTTGTTTGTGGTCCCAAAAAATGGCGGGTCTTTCCGTCAGGGCAACAGACACGTCAAAACCAGGCGGTTCCGAAGGAATCCCTCCGCTTCGTCATCGTCTCAATGTCCCAAGGAGATTCCTTGCATCGATCGATATCAAGGACGCTTATCTCCACGTGCCGATCGCTCCAGAGCATCAGCGCTTCCTGCAGTTCAACATAGGAGACGAACACCTTCTGTTCGCGGCACTGCATTTCGGCCTGGCGACAGCCCCGCGGGTTTTCTCCAAGGTCATGGCAACAGTAGTAGCGGTCCTCCACTCTCAGGGACACTCGGTGATTCCTTACCTGGACGTTCGGCTTGTCAAGGCACCCTCTCAAGGGGCATGCCAACACAGCCTCAACGCTACTCTACAGATTCTCCAGAGCTTCGGGTGGATCATCAGAGACAGGCCAGAACGGCACAATCGCTGACATATCAGGGCATGAAAATCCATGCCTAATCGGCGATGGTGATACTTCCGCTGGACAAACAGCGGTCACTGCAGCAGGGTTGCACAATGTGACATCCTTAGCAAATGGGACAGGAAGTCGGCGTTTCTCGGCAGAAACGTCTCCCTCCCTCAGGCAGCCAAAGATTCTCTTCGGTGATGGCTTCTTCCCACTTCATTGTCGAAGGGGAAATCCTTCCTACCCCCATCCTCGGCGGTGGTCACGACGGACGCGAGTCTGTCAGGGTGGGGAGCAGTTTTTCTCCACCACAGTGCTCAGGGTACGTGGACTCAGCAAGAGTCCTCCCTTCAGATCAATGTTCTGGAAGTCAGGGCAGTGTGTCTTGCCCTAAAAGCTTTCCAGCAGTGGCTGGAAGGCAAGCAGATCCGAATTCAGTCGGACAACTCTTCAGCGGTGGCTTACATCAATCACCAAGGAGGAACACGCAGTCGGCAAGCCTTCCTGGAAGTCCGGCGGATTTTGATGTGGGTGGAAGCCACGGCCTCCACCATATCCGCAGTCCACACCCCGGGCGTAGAAAACTGGGAAGCAGACTTTCTCAGTCGCCAGGGCATGGACGCAGGGGAATGGTCCCTTCACCCGGACGTGTTTCAGGAGATCTGTTGCCGCTGGGGGATGCCGGACGTCGACCTAATGGCGTCTCAGCACAACAACAAGGTCCCGGCATTCGTGGTGCGGTCTCACGATCACAGAGCTCTGGCGGCAGACGCCTTTGTTCAGGATTGGTCGCAGTTTTCAACTCCCTTATGCGTTACCACCTCTGCCACTGTTGCCCACAGTGTTACGCAAGATCAGGTCCGACTGCCGCCGCGCCATCCTCATCGCTCCAGAATGGCCAACGAGGTCGTGGTACCCGGATCTGTGGCATCTCACGGTAGGCCAACCATGGGCACTATCAGACCGACCAGACTTGCTGTCTCAAGGGTCGTTTTTTCCATCTGAATTCTGCGACCCTCAACCTGATGGTGTGGCCATTGAGTCCTGGATCCTAACATCTGCAGGGTTATCTCAAGAGGTCATCACCACTATGAGACAGGCCACAAAACACACATCTGCCAAGATCTACCACAGAACGTGGAAGATATTCTTATCTTGGTGCTCTGCTCAGGGAGTTTCTCCCTGGCCAATTGCCTTGCCTACTTTCTTTCCTTCCTGCAATCCGGTTTGGAAAAAGGTTTGTCGCTCGGCTCCCTTAAGGGACAAATCTCAGCGCTCTCTGTATTTTCTTCAGAAGCGCCTGGCCAGACTTCCTCAGGTACGCACGTTCCTGCAGGGGGTTTGCCGCT
The DNA here is from genome assembly GCF_048569485.1 of Anomaloglossus baeobatrachus. Taxonomy (NCBI): domain Eukaryota; kingdom Metazoa; phylum Chordata; class Amphibia; order Anura; family Aromobatidae; genus Anomaloglossus; species Anomaloglossus baeobatrachus. Next base: position 85,040,281 of record NC_134353.1, on the reverse strand, counting down.
TAGTCCTTCCTTACAAACGACTGTTCGAACCCTGTGATTTGAACAGGGTGCTGATGGTTTTTCAGAAACCACCATTTGAGCCTATGAGGGATTTTTCTCTCTCACGCCTTTCGCAGAAAGTGGTTTTCCTAGGGGCAGTCACTTCACTTCGGAGAGTGTCTGTCGGGGCACATTGTCGTGCAAAGTCCCCTTCCCGGTGTCTCACCAGGTCAAGGGGTTCTGCGTCCGGTTCCGGAATTTCTCCCTAAGGTGGTATCCCCCCTTTCATCTCAATCAGGGTATCCCCGTACCCTCTGTTTGTCTTCATCCAGTTCACCAATGTGAAAAGGATTTGCACTTGATTAGATCTGGTGAGAGCACTCAGACTCTACATCGATCGTACGGCGCCCCTGCGCCGCTCGGAAGCACTCTTTGTCCTTGTCGCTAGCTAGCGTAAAGGGTCGCAGGCTTCCAAATCAAGACTGGCTCGGTGGTTCAAGGAACCAATTCTCGAGCTTATCGTTCTGCTGGGCTTACGGTTCCCTCAGGGCTGAAGGTCCATTCTACCAGAGCGGTGGATGCGTCCTGGGCTTGAGGCACCAGGCTACGGCTCAGCTTGTGTGTCAGGCGGCTACCTGGTCCAGCCTCCACACTTTCACGAAACACTGTCAGGTGCATACCTATGCTTCGGCGGATGCCAGCATAGGCAGACGAGTCCTTCAGGCGGCGGTTGCCCACCTGTAGAAAGGGGCCGTTTTACGGCTCTATTACGAGGTATTATTTTACCCACCCAGGGATTGCTTTTGGACATCCCAATTGTCTGGGTCTCCCAATAGAGCGACAAAGAAGAAGGGAATTTTGTTTACTTACCGTAAATTCCTTTTCTTCTAGCTCTAATTGGGAGACCCAGCACCCGCCCCTGTTTTTTTTTTTTCTTTACACATGTTGTTCATGTTGAATGGTTTCAGTTCTCCGATATTCCTTCGGATTGAATTTGCTTAAACCAGTTTATTGGCTTTCCTCCTTCTTGCTTTTGCACTAAAACTGAGGAGCCCGTGATCCCACGGGGGGTGTATAGGCAGAAGGGGAGGGGCCTTACACTTTTAAGTGTAATACTTTGTGTGGCCTCCGGAGGCAGAAGCTATACACCCAATTGTCTGGGTCTCCCAATTAGAGCTAGAAGAAAAGGAATTTACGGTAAGTAAACAAAATTCCCTTCGTTCCTGTGCTTAGATAATCTTATAAATGTGCCCCTGCTGTGTAATGGCCGTGTCTGACCGTACAGGGACATGGTCTGATTATACCACAACTCCTGGGCAATGGAGAAAGAATCGGTAATTAATAAGTGCGTATACAGATGACAAAGCAGGGGCTCGCAGCTGCTGCTTTCTGTGACGTGTAAAGTATTACTTTGCCTCTTTTATCATGGGAAGAAGTGTTTCTGCCTCGTCGCCAATCTCCTGAGATAATCAGGTTAGTGAGTTAAGTCACTAAATTGATTTATGATGAGCCCGGAGACAAGGCAGAAACACTCCTTCTGTGATAGAAGTCAGGGTAATATTTTACCTCACAGAAAGAAGCAGCTGTGGTCCCATGCTGTCTTGTGTGTATACTCTTTTGCTCCCTCTGCTTGCCAGCGCATGTTTTACATGGTCAGACACAGCCATTACACTGTATACAGCAGGGGCACATTTAATAGATTTTCTGCAAAGAAATAAATAATGTAGTAGTATTATTATTTATTATTATTATTATTATTATTATTATTATTATTATTATTATTATTATATATTTTTGTTTTAATTTTAATACATCCAATTATGAATGTATTGATTTTAAAATGTACTTTGTTCGTGGGAAAAACCCTTTAATCTTGCTGCATTACTGATTTATTACATGGAACAATGTATTTGTTTTATTAAAACTAAGCTTTTTCTTCTTAATTTACCAGTCACTGGACAGATTTTCCTTATCTACAAGGGAGCCAAAGTCTAATACTGCGAGGAGTGACTCCAACAAAGCATCAAGGAAATTGCTAGAATCCGCAGAGCATGGTAAAAGCGATTTCAGAGGAGAAAAGGAATTGAAGAAAAAAACCTCTTTAGAAAAGACACAAGACGTTGAAACCTCAGATACTCGGAAACATGTGGAGAGATTAGATTCTGCTTCAGAGGATTATCCGAGGTCTAAAAATGTTAGCAGGCCTGAAAAGCATTCAAAAAGGGATAGCAATGATGGAGATTCACAGAACACCAAAAACATGCCAAGGAAGGAGCTTAAGTCTTTTAAAGGTGAACGTGAAAGGACCTACTCAGAAGAGCGTTCAGCCTCAAAGCATAAACATAAGTCGGACAGCGTACATAGACAAGCAACCGATGATTCAGATTCTCAAAAACCTAAGAGGGCTTCAAAAGATGAAGAACAACTGGGTAAACCTAGTCAGAGTAAATCCAGCTCTGAAGAACGGACTGATCGTAAAAATAAGCTGAAATTCGAGGGAAAGTTGCCCTCATCCAGCAAAGATGAGAGATCTGATCATATGGGTAAAGTAGATGGCAGTAAAAGAGAGAGACATCAGTCCACCGAAAAGTCCAGACCTGAGAACCGGAATAAGCGAACTACTAGTGATTCCCGACAACATAGAGAGCTTAAGCGGTCACACAGTTCATCAGAGAAAAAACCCAAGCCTTCATCTGATGATAAAAATGAAGTGGACTCAGCCAACTCTGATAACTCGAGGCAAGAAGAAAATGTTAAAGATAGAAAGAGAATACTTAACTCTTCTGAAGAGAAAACTCAAGCCAAAGCTAAGTTTAAAAGCAGTAGTAAATCGCCTAAGCCAAGTGACCAAGAAGAAGCAAACCAAAAGAGTGAAAGAGAGAAGACCGTGGAAGGGTCAACGGAAAAGTATCGTAAATCCAAATCTGAAGATAAAGATGATGAGCGGAGGGAAAATGCAGCAGCTCAGAATTCCAGTAGTGTAGCCAAAGATGTCGTTCAGAGGTCCAAACATATCGATAAATCGAAGGAGAGAGCTCGGTTGGACAGCAAGGACCGTGACAGTCTCAAGTCAGATAAGAAATACACTGGTGAAGCCTCTAAATCGAAGCACGGTCATAAGGATGAGAGACGAAAGAGTGAAAGTGGCAAATTGGAGGAAAGAATCTCTAAGTATCCAGAGGACAAGAGAGTCCAAGACCGCACAAGCAGCTCCGATCGGAAGTCAAGTAAGAAATCGGTCTCTGAGCATAGAAGTGAAAGCTTTAAAGGTGGCAGTACCAAAAAGGGAATTAAATTAGAAAGCGACTCTCAAGGTCTTACCCTAGCCGGGGAGTCAAAAGATGTGGAACGACCTAGAGAGCACAAAAAGCCTGGAAGACTGAATGTAGAAAGCACAGAAAAGGCAAATATTGAATCTGCAGAACCAATAACCAATCTTGGTAACGCATACCCTCATTCATTTGCTGAAGCTACTACCTCAAAGAAATCTCTTACTCTAAAATCCAAGGCAAAACATGGAAGTGGTGATGCTAAGGATAGCGGAGCTGCCTTCAAGGATACTTCAGCTTCGGTACCAATTATAGCTGGCAATTTGGAGAAGAACTCGCATTCATCAGACTTCGGCGATCGTAATAAAGTGAGTACACAAAATGCTATTACTATCCAAAATGAGAGCAATACAGGAATTCTTCACAAGAAGTCAAGAAATTACGATTATGACGTTGGCGGAAGAACTCCCTTGCAACTCGGAGAGCTAGAAAATTCTATCCAGGGGCCTAGTGAATTTGTCTCAGAACCTAGTAATATTGATAATTCCAGTTCCTCTCCTGATGAAATATACTCTGAAATTACCGATTCCAATGATGGGGAGATTTCAACAAGTGACCTTGCTGAAGAAGATGGGAAATGCCCGAAAGAGGCTATCAAAAAGGAAAGTGGAACTATCCCAGTTCCGAATGATACGGTGGAGCATGATAATCTAGTCACTGGAAATAGTTTAGAACGAGAAGCTTCGGCTATGGACAGTGATGCATTCGAGATTGAACATTTTGAGAGCTCTAATTCCGCAGAAGACTCCTCGGCAGCTGTCGGTAGACGTGCTGGTTCTGTGAACGTGACTTGTACAGAAATAAATGTGGGAAGTAGCATTATGGAAGCTAGTCAGGGACAGGCCAGTAGCAATTTATCTGTGCGTTCTGAGATTGATGATTCGAGTGCAAAGGAAACTGAATGTGAAGACGCTGCCACTTCTTCCAGCTCTGTTATAGAGCCTACTAATGAATTAAGGCTTGTTGGTGATGATACCGCCACATCTTCCAATACCACATTAGATGTTACCGGTGATAAAAGCTGCATCAACATGGACACTGTAAACCTTGATACTAGCAGGGGATATACTTCTTCGGCCTCTGCAGATGGTAACTTTGTTGAAGATGATGGAGATTTTACGATGTTATCGGAAAATAGCTTTGAAGATGCCACTACTACTTCCAGTACTGATCGAAACTTGTTCCATGACAACACCGAAAGTTCAGAAACCTGTTCTCAAAGCACCAGCAATGATCTCCCACAGCAAGTGAGCATCATTACCTTTAAGCCCGCAACATCCAGTGCTAACAGAGAGTCTTCAGAAAGTACTCAGGAGAACGCAGCATCTTCATCCAACAATGCAGAATCCCTCAACGACACCCACCCAGCAACGTCGTCTGACACCACAGAGGGCACCGGAAATGACATTGCGAATATAGCAACATCTTCAGAAAGTTATTGCGTTCTCGCTGTTTCCGAAAATATAACTACTCAAGCTGCAACCTCTTCTATCACTGCAGCAGAAATTGACGGTAGTCTTGGGATATCGGAAAGGCACACGGCCACCTCTTCTAGTAGTGTGATCGACAGCAGTAGGGGATTGAACTTTGAGGCCTCCTTGGTCTCGTCTGAAATAGATAACGAACATGTTGCTGCCTCCTCCAGTAATTTAATGGATAATAGCATGACTGATGACTCTTTAGAACGAGAGAGTGACAACGCAGCAAGTTCTTCTAGCAGTCTTCCTACTAACTATATATTTGGTAATGCCGAGGAGAGCAAAAATACAGGAGCCACATCAAGCACGGAGCAAGATGGAGTGAATGACGCATGTGCAAACTTTATCTCCTCTGGAACTTCTAAACAATATCCAGGAAACTCCTCTGATCTCGCCATGGACAGTAGTACTGAAGTGTCCATTGGCCGCGACCTATACTCAAGAAGCACCTCAAGCTGTTCTAGCACTGGAGGAGGTCAAAGCAACAAATACATGAAAAAGAGTCAAAATAATACTGCATCCTCAAGCAGCAGAGACCCTTTGCCTCGAACACAGGCTTCCACTGAAGAGGCAGCATCCTCTTCAAGTTATTTTAGGCCAAGTATTACCAATCATCCAGCCACGATAACCTCCGATAATACTGAAGCTACTGCATCTTCAAGTATCGCTATAAACCTCAGTGTCAATCGCTTTGACAGATCATCTCCTGGAAATAGTACCGATACTACAGCAACTTCATCCAGCAACTCGACTAGAAATAGCGCCACGTTACATCTGTATACCAATACTCAACCCACCGCATCGTCAAGTGTTTCAATGGACAGCAGTACAGAAGAGGATTCTGCAATAATATGCGCTATAGATGTAGATAGAGGCACAGGCTCTGCAACGTCTTCTGAAGTTTTAGGTATGGAAGACTCAGTAAGAAATGAAGTTCCTGCATCTTCAAGCACAATGGCTGCAGATAGAACTGCAGAAAACGCAGAGAAGGCCAATGACCAGACGGCAACATCAAGCGATATGATGGATAGCAGCATAGAAGATGACAAAACTTGTGCTGGTATCTCCGATACTGCTTACTCCACTGCATCAACAACCATTATCAATGGTTCTAGCGCACTCCTAGATCGTGGTGTTAATAGTGAAGCTACAGCTGCCAGTTCTAGTAATGTCCTGGAATTTTCTTTTGATCAAGACAATAATGCAACGTCATCAGATTACATCATGGGTAGTAGTTCAGAAGAAGAGATACAGGCTTTAGGTCCTTGCAAAAATGATGAAGCTGCAAGTTCTTCAAGCTTCAGTGATGGCGTAGTGAAAGAAATCCAAGCCGAAGCATCCATCGACAGACCTGTTGATGACGCAACAACATCTTCCAGCACAGAAAGAGAAAACTGTCTTGGTGAAAGAGATGAAGCTGCAGGCACTGAAAGCAACAGCGGGACCGTAGACATGTCAGTAGAATCAAGCTTTGCAGATAACCACAGCAACATTATCAATTCTGGTACTTCAGAAGATGTCGCAGTTAGTCTGTCAGGGGTAGATGCAAATTATGATCCAGGATTTATTGAGGCAAACTCTGATGGCGAAAATGATGTAAGCTATGAAAAAGAGGATGCTGTGAGCAGTGCAAGCTCTGAAGAGCAAAAACATGTCTGCATTGTATCAAGGCAGCTTGGAGATAGAGAAACTGATGGAGTGGTAACCAGCGCCGGTACTGGAGCAATTGTGTCACCTGGGAATAGAGACAATTCAGAAGCTTATGGTCATGTTACCTGTGCGGACAAAATAGTCAGTTTTGATGCAGGCAATTTTACAGCTTACTGTCCTGTTGAAGAGGAGGCCGTTTCCCATACAAGTGATCTTGATGTAACTGAACATCAGGAGTCTGAGGCGTCTGCTGATAACAGGGACACTGACGATCCCGAGAGAGATGCTGCTGCTGAGGATGCACAGTTTGACGATATTGCTGTGGTAGTTGACCATGAAGAATGTAGACCTGTAGTGGAAGAAGGTGAAGGTACTGTTACAAGTACTGGTATTTCTGAAGAAATTGAGGGTATAAAGCAAGATAATAGTGCATGCTGTGCCACAGAAAGCACCGAGAGTAGCAATGTCATGAGTAGACCTGCAAGTATAGATTCCAGAGTTACTACAGAGGATGACGAAAGTGCCATTACAAGTACTGGGGCTAAAGAAGATGAAGAAGAAGGGGAAGGGTTTGTCACAAGTACTGGCACTGCAAGCGAAGATTCTTCATTCTCAATTAATGTAGATCGTAATTCAAGTCATTTGGTGCATACTGCAGAGGTCCCAATGAATGTCATGAACAGCGTGGTTCAGCAAGAGGCAGCGGCTCGGCTTGAGGAAGAGGCCATTTTGAAGAAACTGGTAGATGAAGAGACTGTAGCGGAGGAATGGGTTGAAGAGAGAGTGGCAGAGAAACTGTTTGAGGAAGTTGAGGAACAGCGGATTGAGGAAGCGGTGGCAGAACGGGTACAAGAGACAGAACAGTTTAAGGAAGAGCCCGTGGTAAATAAAGATGTTGAGGAAAACCAAGAACAGCAGGTTGAAGAAAAGGCAGTTATGGAAAAATGGGTTGAGGAAGTCCAGGATGAACACTCTTCAGAAGAGGCAATGAAGAAGAAAGAGGCAATATTGCATGAATGGGTCGAGGAAGAGTCAATGGAAGAGGAAGGGGCCAACGGAGTGGCAGTCGAGGGGGAAGAGGTGAAGGGAGGAGTGGCGGAGGAAGGGGTCAAGGGAGAGGTCGCGGAAAAGGCAGTGGAGGAGGGAGGAATAGAGGAACAAGCAGGGGAAGATGTAGGTATTGCGGAAGAAGCCGTATCAAATAGGGTAGAGGAAGAAGCAAGGGAAGAGATCATGGAAGAATCAGTGCTGGACGAGGGAGTTGAGGAAAAGACATTAGCCATGGAAGTGATTGAGAAAGAAGCATTGGAGGAAGAGACCTTGACGGAGGAAGAAGCTTCAGTGGAGGAAGGGGTCAAGGAAGAGGTATTAGCAGTGGAAGTGGTCGAGGAACAAGCATTAGTGGAGGAAGGGGTCAAGGAAGAGGGAATGCCTGAAGGAGTAGAGGAAGAGGCATTGACGAAGGAAGGGGTCCAGGAAGAGGCATTGTCTGAGGATGGGGTCCAGGAAGAGGCATTGTCGGAGGAAGGGGTCCAGGAAGAGGCATTGTCGGAGGAAGGGGTCCAGGAAGAGGCATTGTCGGAGGAAGGGGTCCAGGAAGAGGCATTGTCGGAGGAAGGGGTCCAGGAAGAGGCATTGTCGGAGGAAGGGGTCCAGGAAGAGGCATTGTCGGAGGAAGGGGTCCAGGAAGAGGCATTGTCGGAGGAAGGGGTCCAAGAAGAGGCATTGGTGGAGGAAGGGTTCCAGAAAGAGCCATTGGTGGAGGAAGGGTTCCAGAAAGAGCCATTGGTGGAGGAAGGGTTCCAGAAAGAGCCATTGGTGGAGGAAGGGTTCCAGAAAGAGCCATTGGTGGAGGAAGGGTTCCAGAAAGAGGCATTGGTGGAGGAAGGGGTCCAGAAAGAGGCATTGTCAGAGGAAGGGGTCCAGGAAGAGGCATTGCCTGAGGAAGGGGTCCAGAAATTGGCGTTGGAGGAGGAAGGCGTAGAAGAAGCGACATTGGAGGAAGGCATCGAGGAAGAGGCATTGGCAAAGGAAGGGGTTGAAGAGGAGGCATTGGTGGATGAAGGTGACGAGGTAGAGGCATTGACAGATGAAGGAGTCGAAGTAGAGGCATTGGCGGCTGAAGGGGTCAAGGCAGAGGCATTGGCGGCTGAAGGAGCCAAGGCAGAGGCATTGGCAGCTGAAGGGGTCGAGGCAGAGGCATTGGCGGCTGAAGGGGTCGAGGCAGAGGCATTGGCGGCTGAAGGGGTCGAGGCAGAGGCATTGGCGGCTGAAGGGGTCGAGGCAGAGGCATTGGCGGCTGAAGGGGTCGAGGCAGAGGCATTGGCGGCTGAAGGGGTCGAGGCAGAGGCATTGGCGGCTGAAGGGGTCGAGGCAGAGGCATTGGCGGCTGAAGGGGTCGAGGCAGAGGCATTGGCGGCTGAAGGGGTCGAGGCAGAGGCATTGGCGGCTGAAGGGTTCCTGGCAGAGGCATTGGCGGAGAAAGGGGTCGAGACAGAGGAAGGGGCCAAATCAGAGGCATTGGCAAAGGAAGGGTTCCAAGCAAAGTTATTTGTGGAGGAAGGGGTCAAGGCATTGGCGGAGGAAGGAGTGGAGGAGGCAATGATGGAAGTAAGGGTTGAGGAAAAGCTATTGGCTGAGGAAGAGGCGTTAGCGGAGGAAGTGGCCGAGGATGGGGTCGAGATAGAGGCATTGGTGGAGGAAGGCGTCAAAGAGGCAGTTGCCAAGGAAGTGTTTAAGGAAAAGCCAGTGGCAGATAAACGGGTTGAGAAAGAGACAATTTCACACAAACAGGTTGAAGAGTCAGTAGTGGAACTAAGTAATGTAGATACAGAGGTGGAGGAACAGATCAAGACAGTGGGGGTGAACAGAGTTGAGGAAGAGGCAGTGACAAAGGAAAGGGTTAAGGAAGTGTCAGTGCCACAAGAATGTCTGGATGAAGTCGAAAGGGCCCAAAGTGAAGTTAAAGAAGTTGGCGATGTAGTAGTTGAAAGTGTTGTAAGTGTCAGTATTGCACCAGAGATTTCATTGCATGGAAGTTCAGAAGATGAATGTCCTCCTTGCCCTTCAGTCCAGGCTGCTCTACTTGGGGATGGTGGTGCACCTTTATCCATTACAGTTGGAACTACAGAAATAGAGAAACTTGAAGACTTAAACAAGGACCGGTGCACCAGTGATGCTAGTACCTCTGTAGAGTCTCGAGCATCTCTTTCAGGGAGCCACATTGAGGCGAGCAGCACATATTTAGATGATAGGACAATTCAAGTAAAACATGTGTCTGATGAAGAAAATCTGGTTCACGTGAAGAAAAATGTAGAAGACCGCAAAGTGCACGATCTTTCTACGGAGCACAAAGAAGCTGCTCCCTTATCTGTATCCGACACAGGAAAAGCCTCACCCTCCAGTAAAGATGTCTTATCAGAAAGCAGCCAGGGGGCTATAACTGACCGTACTGTATCCGATGAGGCCAACAGCAAGCTAAAAATGCCTGAGGACACTCCCAAGAGAAATGAAGACATTAGTAATCAAACAGATAAAGAACAGAACACTACCTCAGCTGACGGCTCCAACAGCCAAATACCAATACTTAGCTCAGGTAGGTTTCCTTTATCTTAAACTGTACATTTTTTGTTGTTGGAAAAAATGTTACTGATGCAATCGTAATAGTCCAGTCATAGAAAACCCTTCAGGAGTAACAAAAGGACAATATAAGATGGGATAATAACTGTGACACCAAATCATGGCTGATGCAGGTTGGTGGAGCATGTGCTACGTGCACTCACGCTAACCCATCCTGCATTGGCCATGATCAAGGTCCAGGAAGGACCAGAACGTTGGCCACTTTTTTCCTGTATGGACATTTCAACAAATCACTGGTTTCTTGGCGTGCCATGGTTATTCTTCCATGTAGAGCTTGGGAGGACAGTCCCTAGCAATGAGCCAGAAGTGCCTAACCCTATTGTGGGGTATCAATAGATTAATCGATAGAAGAATGTTGAAGCGGTGGGGTGTGCCCATGATATCCCACCCAAGAAGCCCAGACCTGCACTATGGCCATCAATAGGGCTTCTCGTTCAGCATGTACCATGACCATCTCTCTTCAGTCTAAAGCGGGGTTCCCCAACCTGTGACTTGGGAGCCACACATGGCGCACGGGCCTGTGATATGTGGCTCGCGGCTGCCTACTAGCTTAATGCATTAGTACCAGGTCTAGAAAACAGCTATGAGGAGCAGGTCTCCAGATGGCGACTTTTGTGAGTGGCCCCACATAGAAGAGCAGATCTGAAATGGGTTTAGGGTAGGAATCCCTGTACCGTGGTGTGATTTCTGTGGAAACGTTTTGGCTGTCATAACAGTAATGGGGGCTCTGGGTGTCATTACTGTGAGGGTCGGGAGCTAAATGTGCTTCGCGACCCTCTCAGAGCTGAATGTGGCTCCTGACTCTTAGCTAAATGTGGCTATCAGGTCAGAAATAAATATCTAAATAAATCCAGTCCTGTTTTTAAAAGTCAAAAATATCAAGGAGATAAGGGCTGGTGCTGGGAATAGCAAAGAGAATTAAGTGAGATTTCTTTGTCGCTCCATTGGGAGACCCAGACAATTGGGTGTATAGCTTCTGCCTCCGGAGGCCACACAAAGTTATTACACTTTAAAAAGTGTAACCCCTCCCCTCTGCTATACACCCTCCCGTGCATCACGGGCCCCTCAGTTTTTTGCTTTGTGTTGAAGGAGGCACACATTCACTCAAGCTCCACATTTTAGTCAGCAGCAGCTGCTGACTTTATCGGATGGAAGAAAAGAGGGCCCCAGGGCCCCCGGCATGCTCCCTTCTCACCCCACTTTGGTCGGCGGTGCTGTTAAGGTTGAGGTACCCATTGCGGGTACAAAGGCTGGAGCCACATGCCGTTATCCTTCCCCATCCAGTACTGGCTCTGGGAGAAGTGGGATCCTAACCGGTCACCATGCACTGGGACCGGGCTCCCTCCGCAGCCCCTGTGGGAACCTGACGGACAGGAGACTGGATATCATCAGGGACAAGGCCCTGCTTCTCTGAGGTACTCTGTGTCCCCTTGGGGATGGCGCATAGAGCGCCTGTGTATCGGACGCTGCAGCAGCTGCTGGGTGTTTAATGTCGCCGGGACTACCGCGCCGACCGCGCTTGTTTGCCGGCCGCGCTTATAAATTGAGTCCCCGGCTTCTGAGGCCTAGTACCGCATATTCCCGCCCCCGGGCCTGCCAGTCAGGGGTAAGGGCGCGACGCTAGACTGAACGTCAGCGCTGAGGGCTGGAGCATACTTAGTATTCTCCTCCCCCCTCACTGAGCACCGTGGGGCACCAGATTCCCGCACTTTCTGAGGCACGCCCACGGCTCCCTCCTCCTCTCAGAACGCTGGCAGCCATTGTTATCAGCGCTGCTGCCGGAGGAGAACTTCAGATAAAGTTCCAATTCAACTCTGGGAAGCCCAGGCAGGGAATCTGGGGGACACACAACCGCTGATAACGGTCGGTAATCCGCACCTGTTACAGGTGCTGGCCCCCCTGGGTGCCGCAGTGTATATATATATATCCATATTGGGTATACATTTGCTCTGCTCGGCCGCAGTATTTGCTTGGCTATATACCCTCACTGTTTGCTATGAGGAGATAACAGCATGTCGTCTGCAAAAAGCAAGGGTGCCAAGGCACAAGCTTATTTTGCAACTTGTACCTCTTGTGCGGCTATGTTACCTGCAGGTTCCACCTACCCTCATTGTGTGCAATGCTCGGCCCCTGTGACACTCACTCAGCTGGAGCCTCAGGCACTGGTGGGACCCTCGGCTCAGGTAGAGCCACCGGCTGCCACTGTCCAGGTGGCAGGGACAGAGTTTGCAGTGTTGGCTGAGAAACTTTGAGTCCCTTTCACATTCCATGGCTCAGTCTATGGACAAATGGTCTGCTAAGATACTAGAAGCTTTGCAGTCCAGACCGGTAACACAGGCCCCGGGCACTGGTGAATCATTGACCCCAGGTCCCCCTCGGTTGGAGCAGCAAACTGCTCCTGAGGTGACACATAGGTCCCACGGTGAGGACTTCGACTCGGACCGCAGTCCCAGACCGTCTAAGCGGGCTCGCTGGGGACCTTCGTCCACTTCATCACGCTGCTCAGGGTCTCAGCATGAGGACTCTCTGGAGGATGAAGCGGAGATCGCAGCTCAGGGCTCTGATCCGGACGGTGCTCTCAATCTTGATACACCTGAAGGAGACGCCATTGTAAATGACCTTATAGCGTCCATTAACCAGGTGCTAGAACTTTCTCCTCCAACTCCACTGTTGATGAGTCAGCTTCACAACAGGAGAAACACCAGTTTAGGTTTCCCAAACGTGCAAGGAGTGCTTTTTTTCGATCACTCTAACTTCAGGGATGCTGTCCGGAAGCACAGAGCATATCCGGACAAGCGCTTTACTAAGCGCCTTAATGACACACGTTATCCCTTCCCACCTGACGTAGTTAAGGGTTGGGCTCAGTGTCCCAAAGTGGATCCTCCAGTCTCTAGGCTGGCGGCTAGATCCGTGGTATCAGTGGCTGATGGCTCATCGCTCACAGATGCCACTGACAGGCAAATAGAGCTCCTGATGAAATCCATCTATGAAGCCATAGGTGCGTCTTTTGCTCCAGCATTTGCAGCCGTGTGGGCGCTCCAAGCTATCTCAGCTTGTCTGTCTGAGATTAATGCGGTCACACGCACCGCTACTCCGCAGGTCGTGTCTTTGACTTCTCAGGCGTCGGCCTTTTCGTCCTACGCCATGAACGCCGTCCTCGACTCGGTGAGCCGTTCAGCGGAGCATCCGCCAATTCGGTGGCAGTCCGCAGGGCCATGTGGCTACGCGAATGGAAGGCAGACTCTGCTTCCAAGAAGTTCTTAACCGGTTTGCCATTTTCCGGCGACCGCTTGTTTGGCGAGCAATTGGACGAAATTATCAAGCAATCCAAGGGAAAGGACTCGTCCTTACCCCAGTCTAAACCAAACAGACCTCAGCAGCGAAAGATTCAATCGAGGTTTCAGTCCTTTCGACCCTCAGCCAGGTCCCATTCCTCCGACTCGTTTCTTCAGAACATCTCCGCCCCCCGAACGAGCCGATGCACTTTTTCAGGCGGTAAACACTCTGAAGGCAGAAGGAGTTGTGATCCCCGTTCCCCCTCAGGAACATGGTCACGGCTCCTACTCCAACTTGTTCGTGGTGCCTAAAGGACGGATCATTCCGTCCCGTTCTAGACCTCAAGCTGCTCAACAAGCATGTGAGCACCAGAAGGTTCCGGATGGAATCTCTCCGCTCGGTCATCGCCTCGATGTCACAAGGAGACTTCCTAGCATCAATCGACATCAAGGATGCTTATCTCCATGTGCTGATTGCTCCCGAGCATCAACGCTTTCTGCGTTTCGCCATCAAGGACGAACACTTCCAGTTCGTGGCACTGCCATTCGGCCTGGCGACAGCCTCATGGGTCTTCACCAAGGTCATGGCAGCAGTGGTGGCGGTCCTGCACTCTCAGGGCCACTTGGTGATCCCTTCCTTAGGCGATCTTCTAGTCAAGGCACCCTCCAGGGTGGCATGTCGACACAGCCTGACCGTTACTCTGGAGAATCTCCAGAGGTTCGGGTGGATCATCAATTTCCCTAAGTCAAATTTGACACCGACCCAATTGCTGACTTACCTCGGGATGGAGTTTCATACCCTTTCAGCGATAGTGAAGCTCCCGCTGGGCAAACAGCGTTCACTACAGACAGGGGTACATTCTCTTCTTCGGGGTCAGTCACACCCTTTGAGGCGCCTTATGCACTTCCTAGGGAAGATGGTTGCAGCAATGGAGGCAGTTCCTTTTGCGCAGTTTCATCTGCGTCCACTTCAATGGGACATCCTCCGCAAATGGGACAAAAAGTCGACGTCCCTAGACAGGAAAGTTTCGCTGTCACGGACAGCCAAAACCTCTCTTCAGTGGTGGCTTCTTCCCACTTCCTTGTCGAAAGGAAAATCCTTCTTACCCCCATCCTGGGCTGTGGTCACGACGGACGCGAGTCTGTCAGGGTGGGGAGCGGTCTTCCTCCACCACAGGACTCAGGGAACCTGGACTCCGACAGAGTCCTCCCTTCAGATCAACGTTCTGGAGATAAGGGCAGTGTATCTAGCCCTAAAGGCGTTCCAGCGGTGGCTGGAGGGCAGGCAGATCCGAATACAGTCGGACAACGCCACGGCGGTTGCGTACTTCAACCACCAGGGCGGCACACGCAGTCGTCAAGCCTTCCGAGAAGTTCAGCGGATTCTGCTGTGGGCGGAAGCCACAGCCTCCACCATCTCCGCAGTTCACATCCCGGGCGTAGAAAACTGGAAAGCAGATTTTCTCAGTCGCCAGGGCATGGACGCAGGGGAATGGTCTCTTCACCCGGACGTGTTTCTGGAGATCTGTTGCCGCTGGGGAACGCTGGACGTCGATCTAATGGCGTCTCGGCACAACAACAAAGTCCCGGCATTCAGGGCTCGGTCCAAGGATCACAGAGCTATGGCGGCAGACGCGTTAGTTCAGGACTGGTCGCAGTTTCGACTGCCTTATGTATTTCCCCCTCTGGCACTTCTGCCCAGAGTGTTACGCAAGATCAGGTCCGACTGCCGTCGCACCATCCTCGTCGCTCCTGACTGGCTGAGGAGATCATGGTACCCGGATCTGTGGCACCTCACGGTGGGTCAACCGTGGGCACTCCCAGACTGACCAGACTTGCTGTCTCAAGGGCCATTTTTCCATCTGAATTCTGCGGCCCTCAACCTGACTGTGTGGCCATTGAGTCCTGGCTCCTAGCGTCCTCAGGGTTATCTCAAGATGTCATTGCCACCATGAGGCAGGCCAGGAAACCAATGTCCGCCAAGACCTACCACAGGACTTGGAGGATCTTCTTATCCTGGTGCTCTGATCAGGGTTTTACTCCATGGCCGTTTGCCTTGCCCACTTTTCTTTTTTTCCTTCAATCCGGAATAGACAAGGGCTTGTCGCTCGGCTCTCTCAAGGGACAAGTATCGGCGCTTTTGGGGTTTTATTTTCAAAAGCGTCTAGCCAGGCTTCCGCAGGTCCGCACGTTCCTGCAGGGGGTTTGCCACATAGTTCCACCTTACAAGCGTCCGCTAGTACCCTGGGATCTTAACAGAGTACTGACTGCTCTCCAGAAGCCACCTTTCGAGCCGATGCGGGAGGTCTCTCTATCTCGCCTTTCGCAGAAGGTGGCCTTCCTACTGGCAGTCACATCACTTCGGAGAGTGTCTGAGCTAGCAGCGCTGTCATGCAAAGCCCCCTTCCTGGTGTTTCACCAGGATAAGGTGGTTCTGCGTCCGGTCCCGGAATTTCTCCCTAAGGTGGTATCCCCGTTTCATCTCAATCAGGATATCTCCTTACCTTCTTTTTGCCCTCATCCAGTTCACCAATGTGAAAAGGATTTGCACTTGTTAGATCTCGTGAGAGCACTCAGGCTCTACATTTCACGCACGGCGCCCCTGCGCCGTTCTGATGCGCTCTTTGTCCTTGTCGCTGGCCAGCGTAAGGGGTCGCAGGCTTCCAAGTCAACCTTGGCTAGGTGGATCAAGGAACCGATTCTTGAAGCCTACCGTTCGTCTGGGCTCCCGATTCCTTCAGGGCTAAAAGCCCATTCTACCAGAGCTGTAGGTGCGTCCTGGGCATTGCGGCACCAGGCTACGGCTCAACAGGTGTGTCAGGCGGCTACCTGGTCGAGTCTGCACACTTTTACAAAACACTATCAGGTGCATGCCTATGCTTCGGCAGACGCCAGCCTAGGTAGGCGAGTCCTTCAGGCGGCAATTGCCCACCTGTAAGAAGGGGCCGTTTTTCGGCTCTTTTTATCGAGGTATTCTTTTACCCACCCAGGGATTGCTTTTGGACATCCCAATTGTCTGGGTCTCCCAATGGAGCGACAAAGAAGAAGGGAATTTTGTTTACTTACCGTAAATTCCTTTTCTTCTAGCTCCTATTGGGAGACCCAGCTCCCGCCCCTGTTCCCTTCGGGCTGTTGTTCTTTTGTGTACACATGTTGTTCATGTTCAATTGTTCTTTGGTTCATGGTTCAGTTCTCCGAACATCCTTCGGATTGAATTTACCTTAGACCAATTTATAAGTTTCCTCCTTCCTGCTTTAGCACCAAAACTGAGGGGCCCGTGATGCACGGGAGGGTGTATAGCAGAGGGGAGGGGTTACACTTTTTAAAGTGTAATAACTTTGTGTGGCCTCCGGAGGCAGAAGCTATACACCCAATTGTCTGGGTCTCCCAATAGGAGCTAGAAGAAAAGGAATTTACGGTAAGTAAACAAAATTCCCTTCTTGCCAAGGATTTTTAACCATATTACAACCTGTAGTGGAGAAAATGAATGAGAATTCCCTTATCCGAAGCCTACAAGCTATAGCAATATGTCATCCTATATGGTGCGGACCACCTGGCAGCAGCCTAGTCCATTCACACCTGATCTAGGGCACTAAATAACCACCGATGATTTGCTTTTTGGAACCTCAGATGGGCACTGAGCGATTGGTAAGAGATTTCTCAATATGCATAGGCTGCCATTGTTCTTGGGGAGAGGGTAACACTTTGGGACTTTCAGAACAGACCAAATTGGTGGATTATGTTGTGCATGACAGAGGGTCAGCTTGGCCTACTGAACCACTTGAAAATATTTACTAAGGTTTGGGACCTCCAGTCCACTTTTTAATCAATGATACCCCAAAAGCTCAGTTGATATCTCAGCCCTTAAAAGATTTGTCCACATTTTTGGAATTGAGTTTCATTAAAAAAATGTTTGGATCGTTTGGCTCTTACCACGTCTTATAAATCAGCTGACCGACAGATTCTCAGTTACCTTATTATACAGCCATCAATAGATGGTGCAATTTTTTTTTTTTTCTGGAACCCAATTTCAAAAATGATTTAAATTCCGCAATCCATGAATTTCAGGAAAAAAAATCTCCCCAGACGTGTCAAATTCCCTTTCTTCATCGTTCCTTATGGGAGACCCAGACCATGGGTGTATAGCTTCTGCCTCCGGAGGACACACAAAGTACTACACTAAAAGTGTAGCTCCTCCCTCCGAGCATATACACCCCCTGGATGACAAATCCAACCAGTTCAATGCTTTGTGTTCAGGAGGTCACACACACACATGCATTCTCTGAATTTTGATTTCAAAGATTTGGAAGAAAAGCGGGTCCAATCTGGACTCCCGGCATGTCCCTTCTCACCCCACTGTGTCGGCGGTGCTGTTAAGGTTGATTTTACAAGGCTGGAGCCTTCACATGCCGCGCTCCTTCACCATCCCCTGAGGCTCTGGCTTGAAGTGGGAGCCATCACGGTTCTCACTGCTTTGCAGGAGACCGGTCTCTATCCGCAGCCCTTTCAGGATCCTGCCGGACGGAGCGCTCCCCCCCCCCCCCCCCCAGGGACCTGGCACCTGCGTCTCACAAGCTAAGTATTGAGACGTTTTTACCACAGAAAGTGGTCTTTCCAGGGGTCCCTTGTACTTAATTGGGGAGAGTGTGTTATATGACTGTGTTAACATTTCCGGCCGGTTCTCCAGTTTTCACTGGAGAACCGCGCCGATGGTGCCTGCACGCTGGCCGCATGTTTAAATCTAGGCCCCGGCTTCGCCTGAGGCCTAGTTTCGATTTTCACTGCCCCTGCATGTCAGTCATGCAGAGGGACAGTGCGGCTCCGCCCAGCGGCTGTTCAGCACAGGGAACGGACACTCCTCACTGAGGAAAGATTCCCTCCCCTGTATACCTCATTTGCCCTCCGGATCCCGCTCTCAGAGTAGGCCCCGCCCCCTCTCCTCGCTCCGGCGCCATTTTATCAGCGTTCTCAATGTCTGCATAACCACATTGTGACAAATGGGGGCCTGGGCTGGGGGATCTGGAGGGCACAGAGATGTCTCTATGTTAAACGGTCTGGCAAGCCACAACCTCCGGTTGTGCAGCTGCTCATATACTCTGTTTATATACCCTGCTGGGGGTCATTCTGGACAGAGCCCCCACTTCTGCAGCATGTCTCACATCAGAGCAGGGCTGCAAGGCTGTTCTTAATATGCACTGCATGTAGACTCGTACTGCCTGTACCGAGCACATAACCACATTGTGATGCTTGCTCTAACATAGTGGTCCCTCAGCCTGGAAGCTCCTCAGTGGTCCCTCCGGCCGCTCCGGCTCCGGTGGCTGAACCCCCGGTTTGGGTAGAATCCCTCTCTCCAGGGGACAGCTGTCCCGGACACTGCTGAGCATGCATCAGCCCCCTTCTCAGGGCGCTTCTGCTGCTCGCTCAGCAAAGCTCACAGAGGATTCTTCATCTGGTCTCAGACCCCATCCTCCTAAAATGGAGACGCAGGGTCCCCTTCCTTCCTCGTCCCGCGGCTCTGATTCACGAGCTGCCTCGCAGGACGAGGAGGATGCCTTTACTAGGGGCTCGGACGCTACTTCATGTACCCCATTGAGCTGTCCGAAGGTGACGCAGATGCTAATGATTTGATTGCATCCATTATATTTGTACTGGACCTCAATCCGCCTGTATCAGGGGAGCATCCCCCGCTGGCAGAAAGGCATCAGTATACCTTAAGAGAACAAGGAGTGTGTTCTTTAACCACTCCAGTTTTTCAGCCCACGGTGACCTAGCCCAGAGCCTGTCCTGACAGACGCTTCCCAAAGCGTGGTTCTGATGACTGTTTTCCCCTTCCACCAGAGGTGGTCAAGGAGTGGGCTCATTCACCAAGGGTGGACCCTCCGGTGTCTAGTCTTTCAGCCAGGACAGTTGTATCAGTGGCTGACGGCACCTCTCTAAGGATTCCACTGTCCGCCAGGTTGACCTTCTGTCCAAATCTATATATGAGGCGGCAGGGGCCTCGTTCTCCCCATCTTTTGCAGCATTGCGGGCTCTCAAAGCCATCTCTGCTTCGCTGGAGGAGATGCATTCCCTCACAGGGACTCTATGCCCAAAATGGTTGCCTTAACTTCCAGGCTTCAGTCTTTTCATCCTATGCCATGTCTGCCATGCTGGAGACTGTCACCGCACTGCGGTGGCCTCGGCTGCTTCCCTCGCTATCCGCAGGCTCTTGTGGCTTCGAGAGCGGAAGGCAGATGCTTCTTAAGAAGTACCTTGCTGGGCTCCCTTTTGCTGGGACCAGTCTATTCGGTGAACAACTGGATGAAATTATTAAGGAAGCTTTTGGCAGGAAGAGTACTTCCATGCCACAAACCCAGGAATCCTGTCCAGGGCAGGACCAGTCGAGGTTTCGTTCCTTTCGTTCCTCTAACTGGTCGTCCTCTAAGCCCTCAGCCTCGTCCACTAACTCAGCCAAGGTCCGTAAACCAACTGGCGCATGAAGCCGCGTCCTCAGAAGTCCGCAGGAGCTGCTGCCACCAAGGCAGCCTCCTCTTGATTATTTGGCCGCGCCAGCAACGTCCTTTGGTCGGTGGCATGCTCTCCCACTTGGGCGACGTGGGGTTTCAACACGTCTTCGATCAGTGGGTGTGGGATACCATCTCCCACGGCTACAGAATAGAATTCTATCCAGCCCACTAAACAGATTTTTTCTGTCCACTCCCCCCTGCTTCAAGGCCGCCGCCTTCTCGCAGGCCGTGGCATCCTTGCAGGCCAATGGAGTAATTGTACCGGTTCCCGCCCGGGAACGGTTCAGAGGTTTCTACTCAAATCTCTTCCTAGTCCCCAAAAAGGACGGTTCCTTCCGGCCCATCCTGGATCTCAAGCTTCTCAACAAGCATGTTCAGGTGCGGCATTTTCGCATGGAGTCTCTGCGATCAGTCATTGCCTCAATGACCCAAGGAGATTTCCTAGCATCCATCGACATCAGAGATGCCTATCTGCATGTGCCAGTTGCAGTTTCACACCAGCGTTGGCTACGTTTTGCAATCGGAGAGGAACATTTCCAATTCGTGGCTCTCCCCTTCGGGTTAGCCACGGCCCCTCGAGTATTCACCAAGGTCATGGCAGCAGTGGTTGCGGTTCTGCACCTCCAGGGGTTGGCAGTGATTCCTTACCTGGACGACCTTCTAGTCAAGGCTTCATCCAGTGCAGACTGTCAGCGGAGTGTCTCGCTGACTCTCGCCACTCTAGTCCAGTTCGGGTGGCTTGTCAATCTACCCAAGTCCACTCTGACTCCGACCCAGAGTCTCACGTACCTAGGGATGCAGTTCGAGACTTTGTCAGCACTCGTGAAGTTGCCCTTAAACAAACAGCTGTCACTCCAGCTGGCGGTGCGCTCTTTACTGAGGTCTCGCCGTCACTCCATCAGGCACCTAATGCAGGTGCTGGGTCAGATGGTGGCGTCAATGGAAGCGGTTCCCTTTGCCCAGTTCCATCTGCGTCCCCTGCAGCTGGACATTCTCCGCTGTTGGGACAAGCGGACTTACTCCTTGCACAGGTTGGTGGCTCTGTCGCCACAGACCAGGGGCTCCCTTCAGTGGTGGCTTCTCTCTCTGTCTCAGGGACGTTCCTTCCTGGCCCCGTCCTGGATGATCCTCACCACAGATGCCAGTCTAATTGGCTGGGGAGCAGTATATCTCCACCACAGAGCGCAGGGCACTTGGACTCAGTCCGAATCAGCCCTCTCGATCAATGTGCTGGAAATCAGAGCTGTGCTTCTAGCTCTCTTAGCCTTTCACCATCTGTTGGCGGGCAAGCACATTCGAGTCCAGTCAGACAACGCGACAGCGGTTGCCTACATCAATCACCAGGGCGGGACACGCAGCCGCCTGGCAATGTTGGAGGTACAACGCATCCTTCAGTGGACGGAGGACTCCAAGTCCACCATATCCGCAGTCCACATCCCAGGCGTGGAAAACTGGGAGGCAGATTCTCAGCCGTCAGACCGTGGACAGCGGCGAGTGGGCTCTGCATCCGGCAGTGTTTCGGACAATCTGCCGCAAGTGGGGCACTACGGAAGTGGATCTAATGGCATCCCGGCACAACAACAAGGTTCCGGTTTACGTGGCTCGCTCCCACGATCCTCAGGCCTTTGCAGAGGACACGCTGGTTCAGGATTGGTCCCAGTTTCGTCTGTCTTACGTGTTTCCCCCCTCTAGCTCTCTTGCCCAGAGTCCTGCGCAAGATCAGAATAGAGGGCCGTCGGGTCATCCTCATTGCTCCATACTGGCCCAGGCGAGCTTGGTATCCAGACCTGCTCCACCTGTCCGTAGAGGTGCCGTGGCATCTTCCGGACCGTCCAGACCTTCTCTCACAAGGTCCGTTTTTCCGCCAGAATTCTGCGGCTCTCAGATTGACGGCGTGGCTCTTGAGTCCTGGATCTTGACGACTTCTGGTATCCCTCCTGAAGTCATCTCCACTATGACTCGGGCTCGGAAGTCTTCCTCGGCCAAGATATATCACAGGACCTGGAGAATCTTCCTGTCCTGGTGTCGCTCTTCCGGCCATGCTTCTTGGCCTTTTTCCCTGCCGACCCTTCTGTCCTTTTTACAGTCCGGTCTGCAGCTAGGACTATCCCTCCCTTCCCTCAAGGGTCAGGTCTCGGCTCTGTCAGTATTGTTCCAGCGGCGTATCGCCCAACTGGCTCAGGTGCGCACCTTCATGCAGGGCGCATCTCACATCATTCCGCCTTACCGGCGTCCTTTGGATCCCTGGGACCTTAATCTGGTCTTCACGGCCTTGCAGAAACCCCCTTTTGAGCCACTTAGGGAGGTTTCTTTGTCTCGTCTTTCACAGAAAGTGGTCTTTCTAGTGGCCATAACTTCCCTCAGGAGAGTCTCTGATTTGGCTGCTCTCTCTTCGGAGTCACCTTTTTTGTTTTTTCATCAGGACAAGGTGGTTCTCCGTCCGACTCCGGACTTTCTTCCTAAGGTGGTATCTCCTTTCCACTTTAACCAGGACATTTCCCTGCCTTCCTTTTGTCCGGCTCCTGTTCATCGCTTTGAAAAAGCGTTGCATACTCTGGATCTGGTGCGGGCGCTCCGAATCTATGTGTCTCGCACCGCTGCTCTTAGGCGGTGCACCTCTCTTTTTGTGCCGACCTCAGGTCGGCGCAAGGGCCTCTCGGCTTCTAAGCCGACCCTAGCTCGTTGGATTAGGTCGGCCATTTCCGATGTCTATCAGTGTTCTCAGGTGCCTCCCCCGCTGGGGATCAAGGCACACTTGACCAGAGCTGTAGGTGCCTCTTGGGCTTTCCAGCACCAGGCTACTGCTCAGCAGGTCTGTCAGGCTGCCACTTGGTCTAGTCTGCATACCTTTTCGAAGCACTACCAAGTGCATGCTCATGCTTCGGCAGATGCGAGCTTGGGCAGACGCATCCTTCAGGCGGCTGTCGCCCATTTGTGAAGTTAGGTTTCGCCTACTTCTCAGTTTTCTGTTTATTCCCACCCATGGACTGCTTTGAGACGTCCCATGGTCTGGGTCTCCCATAAGGAACGATGAAGAAAAAGAGAATTTTGTTTACTTACCGTAAATTCTTTTTCTTATAGTTCCGTAATGGGAGACCCAGCACCCTCCCTGGTGCCTGTTGGCAGTTTTCTTGTTCCGTGTGTTTTCACCGGCTGTTGTTGTAGACAGAGGCTCCGGTTGTTCCGGTTTTTTGCTCTATCTCTACTTGTGGGTGGCTGTCCTCCTTCAGCTTTTGCACTAAACTGGCTATATTTGGTTATCCAGGGGGTGTATATGCTAGGAGGGAGGAGCTACACTTTTTAGTGTAGTACTTTGTGTGTCCTCCGGAGGCAGACGCTATACACCCATGGTCTGGGTCTCCCATTACGGAACTATAAGAAAAAGAATTTACGGTAAGTAAACAAAATTCTTTTTTTTTTTTTTTTTTTTGGTCGACAGCAAATCTATAAGTAATTGTGTGGCATCTGATATTGGTTTAATTACTTGGACAGATCATGCGCCGATCTCTTTGTCTGTTCAGGGTAGCTTTAATGTTCAAAATTCCCCTAGGTGGAGACTGAATACCAGCTTGCTTGCTTGCTTGTAGTCAGTGTTAACAGAATATTTCAAACTTAATAATAATGGGGAAATTTCTGACGAGACCCTGTGGGCTGCTCATAAAGCAGTAGTCAGAGGGCAGCTCATAAAAATAGCCTCCATCCAAAAAAGGAAAAAAGACGCAGATATTAAATATATATTAACCCGTATTCATCACCTTGAATCCCTCAATAAAGCCAAAGCATCCCCTAACTTGACTAAAGAAATTGTAACCCATAGATTCCAACTAAGATCCCTACTCCTGCAAAAATACGAACATAATCTTAAAAAAAAATAGATCGACATTTTATGCTATGGGGGATAGAGCGGGGTCCTTATTGGCAAGAAGGACGAAAAACGTGAGATCCAATCACTAGACATCCCATTGAAATAGCAGAAGCATTTGCGAAATACTATGAGGCCCTGTATAATCTAAAATATGATTCCAATACGTCACAGCCGACTCAAGTGGATATACAGGGTTTCCTAGACACCCTGGATCTTCCCCGGGTCTCAGATGAGCAATTAGAGGAACTTAATCTTCCCTTTACTACACATGAAATCCTAGGTGCCATCAAAATGACTAAGTCTAACTCTGCCCCGGGCCCCGATGGGCTGCCATACGAATATTACAAACAATTTACATCCACTCTGTCCCCTTTTATGTCAAAAACCTTCAATTTTTGGCAAAATAAAGGGTCAATTTCCCCAGACAACTTAGAAGCGATTATTATCACGCTACCCAAGCCAGGGAAACCTGCAGACACCCCGGGTAATTTTAGGCCCATTTCACTCCCAAATTGTGATGTTAAAATTTATGCCAAACTAGTGGCAGATAGACTTCATAAAGTGATCCCGACCTTAGTGGCTCCCGACCAAGTTGGGTTTGTGACAGGCAGGCAATCTAATGATGGCACCAGACGGATGCTTGACTTGATTGGACTGGTGGAGATATCGGGTGAACCCAGTGCATTCCTGTCTCTTGATGCTGAAAAAGCCTGTGACAGGGTGCACTGGGGATACCTGGAGAGAGTTCTAACAAAATTCGGGTTCTTGGGGAAAATCAAGTCATCCATTCTAGCCCTCTACTCTTACCCAAATGCGTCAGTGTTGGCATCGGGGTTTCTGTCATCTAAATTTCAAATAAGTAATGGCACCCGCCAGGGGTGTCCATTGTCTCCCGCTATTTTTGCTTTAGTGGTAGAACTTCTGGCGGAAGCTATACGGAAAAACATAGCCATTTCTGGTATAAGAGTTGGGGAATTTGAACATAAACTTGGTTTATACGCAGACGATGTGATAATTTCCTGTTCTAACATTGCAGTGTCGATTCCAGCAGTGGTGAACACATTATCAAACTTTTCTAAAGTGTCGTATTATAAGCTTAATGCGGCAAAGTCTTTGATACTGCCGTTTAATGTACCGGTGGAGGCTAGGAGTGCGCTGGAGGGGGCCTTTCAATTCAAATGGTGCGACAGGGGGATACCTTATTTGGGTATTAAGCTGACACCATCGCAGATGTTGATTAAAGAAAATTTGGAACCTCTGATCCAAAATTTAGAAAAGGAATTGGGAAGGTATGAAAAAATATCATTGTCCTGGATGGCCAGGATACAGTCCTTTTTAAAATGGTTTTCTTACCCAAAATATTGTATGTGCTCAGATGCCTTCCCATCAAAATTTCTCACAAAACCCTGATGAAACTTCAATCGTTGACTAACAAATTTGTCTGGGGTAATAAAAGGGCTAGGGTCGCAGGTAAAGTGTTATACCCCCCATATGACTTAGGGGGATTGGGCACCCCAAACATATCGGCATATTATAAAGCCTTACTAATTGAATCACTACAGGAATGGTGGCGTCCAGGTAATTCACATAGATGGGCTCAGATTGAAAATTTCCTGTCCCGCCAGGGCTCGGTCAGAAGAATGATGGAAGCAGAATATTGGAGCCGTTCACGGTTCTTCCCGTGTGTTCCCACCATGTCAGCCTCCCTGTAGGTCTGGCGAAATGACTTGATTCATAAGATTCAGATTCCTCTTTCAGAGATTTCCCTCAAGTCGTTGGAATCTCAAATCCCCTTTTTGAATCTGGCCAGGTGGGAGGGATCGGGCATTACAGTGCTGGCGGATCTATACTCTGATTTGAGTGTTAACCCCTTTAATGAAATAGTACGGGAACACCCCTCTTTAAAGGGCTGTTTATATCAACACATCCAAATTAGTCATTTTCTGGCCTCTAAATTTCCTCCAAAGTCGAATCCTCTGTTACCTACAACAAAGGCTTTGGTATTTAAAAAGATAATTAAATCCAAAGGTATCTCCTCGACATACAAATGGCTCAATAACCCCCCCGAAGAGCAAAAATCTCCTTATATGAATAAATGGGACGTGGAGTTGAGTGTCTCTACCTCTCCTTCAAACTGGCACTCGGCATCAGCAAATATCCAAAAATATTCCAAGTGTATAAATCATCTGGAGCAACTGAAAAAAGTACACCTGCGATGGTATCGGTCCCCAGCCAACTTAGCACAGTTCCTCCCAAATTATTCGCCACATTGTTGGAAGGGCTGCCTCCAAAGGGGTACTCTTGGTCACTGCTGGTGGGCTTGTCCCAAGGTTTTCTCGTTCTGGTTGGAGGTGTTTGGCCTGATGGGTGAGCTGACAGGCAATCGTATTAATCCGAATCCAGGTCTGGCAGTGCTAAACGTGGGTATAGAGGAGTTCTCTTGGGAATCCAGGGGTTTATTAGTTCACATTCTAGTAGCTGCCAGATAGTGCATAAGTTTGCACTGGAAATCCCCAAAGACGCCTACATTAGTTGAACTATATAACCGAATTAATCTCCAATGCCAATACGAGTTCTGTCTGGCTCACTCCATCCGCGCCAAAAACAAAATACTTCAGATTTGGGACATGTGGTTAAACTCTGTATATGCATCCCCTGTCAGGCATCTGTCTCCAGGGCAAACTGTTGATAATTAAAAATGGGTCAAATAGGGTCAAAGAGTGTTACGCAGGGAGTTCACCCATACCACATGTCAATATTCAAGGTGTTTAAATCTCTGTTGTTGTTACTGCTCGGGCTACCCCGAAACGCCATCCAATTCCCTCCCTCCCCCCTCCCCCTCCCTGGTTGCTTCCTTGCAACCATCCATGGTTCTCCCCCACCTCTCTCTCCCCTCCCTTTTCTTATCTTCCTTTCTTACTCTCTGGTTCTGGTTGTTTGGATCCCTCGTTTTGAGGATTAAAGAGTAAATTGGTAGGTTGACGCTATACGTATTGGGTATTGATTAACCTAAAAAAAAGTTGCAACTTGCATCAGACATGATTGGTGGTGGTGTGACAGGAAATGTGAATCATAATCAAAGGTGATACTACCACATGTTACAGCGTTGTTTTCTTTGTGTATTATTGCCAATGATACCTGAATTTCTCCTTTTTGTAATGTAACTTCCTACAATAAAAATTGATTGGATTAAAAAAAAAATATATAACTTTAAATTCACCAGACGACCCAAGCCTTTGAAAAGTTTCAGCATGTTCTCCACGATGGGCTTAAATTTTGGATCTTTGTTGTTACCTAGAAATTTCTTCACACCTTCTTTTAAAAGAATACCAAGTCCTTTTCTCAACAGCTTTCATCTTTTGTTTCAAACACATCGTCGTTCATGAGTTTCCATATATCCGCACACACAGAAATGCCTTCCTTCAGTTTTGCTTCTGACAGTCCCTGAAACTTGGTACATAGGTACTGAAGTGTTTCCTATTTCAGTAAAGCTTTCACAAACTGCATCAGTCCAACCTTAAGGCCAGAATCACACTTAATAGTGCCTCGCGTGTTTCTCGCGCGAGTCTCTCATGGTAGAACCCGGCGTGGCAGCACACTCCCCTGACAGGAGCGGGTCGGTTGCATGTATCTCTATGCAGCTCAGACGCTCCTGAATGCATACTATGCGGCCATGCCGGGTTCTACCATGAGAGACTCGCTCGAGAAACACGCGCGCCACTAGCAAGTGTGATTCTGGCCTAATGTGGAGTGGTGGCAGAAGAACTTTAATGGGATCAACTAAACTTTCCGCAACTATATTCTTGAGTTTGGGTCGCGAAGACGTTCTTGTTGGCCAAGCTTTTTGGCTCCAGTGATTAAATTGTATCCCGGCTGTTCCATTCACACAAAAAGCATGGGTACTTCATGTATCCTCCTTGCCGTCCAAGAAGTAAAGAGAAAACTTTAAGATCACATATTGACGATCCTTAATCCTTGTAAATAAGTTTGAGAATAAAGTGTAAATTCTCATAGCTTTCCTTCATGTGCAGAGAATGCTCTACAGGCACTGAAGCATGCTTACGGCCATTATGCAGTCGCAGCTTTCAGGTTTTTGGGGTTTTTTTGATACATCAATAAATAGTCTTCACTTGCTCACATTGTACTCAATGTAAAATGTTTCCATCGGCCCAGGAACATCACGAGCATTGTCTTGAGAAAAGTAGTGAAATAATTCCTTTTCTCTGCTGTACCGTGAAAAACAGCTACCAGGAGCGAGCTGGTTCTTTTCTTTTAGTCTAGAGCAGAGTTCCCCAACTCCAGTCCTCAAGGGCCACCAACAGTGCATGTTTTCAGGATTTCCTTAGCATTGCATGGGTGTTGGAATTATCACTTGTGCAGGTGATAATTTAATCACCTGTGCAATACTAAGGAGACCCTGAAAACATCCACTGTTGGTGGCCCTTGAGGACTGGAGTTGGGGACCCTGGTCTAGAGCCTAAAAGTTTGCAGAATATTTAGGATGGGTCATTGACTTGGACCTATCATTTAACTCGAGCTGTGAAAAAAGTTGCGTCTCGTTGGGACTAGAGTGAACGTCTTTGGCAGAATCCTGCTCGTCGTGTTCTAAATCTTCTGAATTAGATGTATCTCCAAGTTTCTCCGGAGGTGAAGGGACCGGTATTCCTGGATCGTGAAGCACTGGGCGAATCGCTGACACGAGGTCCTAGTATATCATTTCCTTCAAATTTGTAAGGTTGAGTTCCTCCATGTCGCAGGTACAAAAGTCGCAGTCATCACTATGATTTTGCGGTTCCTCCATATCGGCACGCTAAAACAAAAGTTCTTTCTTCCCTTTTAGACTACTGTAGTAGTTCTTCTACACAAAAAGAGCACACTACATGTGGAGCCCACCACTTGTCCTGATAACCTAGTTTTACACCAAAGTATAAATAATACACTTTTCTAACGAAGTTCCTTTGTTGTTTCTTCACTGCAAAACAACCGCAAATGTAGCAAACGTCAGGGGAATTAAGACACCCGTTTGTAGCCAAAATCATGCACGCAAAGGGGCCAAAGTATGGTGCAAGCAAAAGCCTATGGAGTCGGTGTTTTGTAGGGGGAAAAAAAACTACATGATGGAATTTTTTCAATATTTTGTACTGAGTTCAACAATCTAAAGTATAAAAATCACCTCTTAAGTTTCACATAATTTTACTCTTGGAGACCTGTGATTTTTTTTTTTCTCCCCCCACTCGTGTTTCTTGACAGAATCCATTG